>NC_047105.1:119927170-120139670 GCF_902500255.1 Thalassophryne amazonica
ATTTTTTTCAAAAACCATATGGATTTGAATCACGTGTGATTACATCAGACATGCTTGAACCCTCGTGGGCATGCGAGAGTTTTTTCACGCCTGTCGGTTATGTCATTCACCTGTGGGCAGTCTTTGAGTGAGTCGTCGCCCACCCTCTCGTCGTTTTTTCATTGTTTAGGAATGGCTCAGAGACTGCTGCTTTGTTTGATCAAATTTTTTTCAAAACTGTAAGGCACAACTGAGTGGACACCATTCGATAAATTCAGCTGGTTTTCGGTAAAAATTTTAACGGTTGATGAGAGATTTTGGTCTGGTAGTGTCGCCGTAAGGACGGCCCACGGTGCCTGATGGCGATCTGCGCTTCGAGGCGGCAGCGTCTCGCCGTTTCAAGTTGAAAACTTCCACATTTCAGGCTCTGTTGATCCAGTAAGTCGTCAGAGAACAGAGAACTTTCAGAAGAAGTCGGCATGAGGAGTTTATTCGGACATTCCATTGTTAACGGACATTTTGTAATGAAAGAATGTGCGGGCAGAATCGCATGTCGGGCCGGACCCGACCGCGGGGGGTCGCGACAGGAAAAACACCTCCATTGGAAACCTTAACGGGCAAGTTGGAACATGCCCAAGCTGTTAAACAATTTCTCAGTTACTCACTTGTTGAAAGCCATCAAAAGCCGCCTGAATTTTACAAATGGTTTTCAACACGGAGGTGTTTTTCCTGGTGCGGCGCACACAGATTTGCCGAGTCATCACAGAAACGACTCGGCGAATTTGCGCGCACATCTTTCATTAAAAAAATGTCCTTAAACAGTGGAATGTCCGCATAAAGTCCTCATGCCGGCCTCTTCTGAATCTTCTCTGTTCTCTCACGACGTCCTGGGTGAATTAAGCCTTAAATTAGGATGTTTTCAGGTCGAAACAGGTCAAAACAGGCCGACGACGGCGCCTGGAAGCGCTGCATGACGTCCCGCTCCGTGGGAAGTCCTTACACCGACAGAAACACCCCATAATCTCTCATCAGCCGTTAAACTTTTCACCGAAAACCAGCTTAATTTCTCGAATAGTGTCCACTCGGATATTCCTCACAGGTCCAGAAAAATTTTTGATAAAGCAACGCGTGCTGTCTCGAGCAGCGTGTGAAACAAAGGAATTCAGCCGAGAGGGCGGGACCACATCTCATTCAAGGCCTACCCACAGGGAAATGACGTCACCGACACGCGTGAAAAAACTCACGCATGCGCACGAGGGTTCAAGCATGATTGGTGTAATCGCACGTCATTCAAATCCATATAGTTAATTTATTATCTAATAGACCTCGTACTCTGGTTCATTGTGTAGGCTACCACTTACCGACATGACCTCTCCCATTTGCCTCGTCTTCCCTTCTCCACTGGGAACTGAAAAAAACTGCACTTTTCGCGACTGCTTTGGTGATTGCAGCCAAAAACAAAACAGTACACGATTTATCCATGTGAAGTTATGCTGTGTTTGTATTGTGCCGTGGGAGGCTGTCCCCAGAAGTGATGAGACTCTGCTGCCCTATTACACAATAAATAAATAAATAAACAAAATTTTCTGATAATGATTAAGGCGACACATTTAGTAAATACATTACGCTAGACAATTGTTTCAATTTGTTGTTAGCTCATTAACTTATACAGCAATACCTCCACTAGAGGGCAGCATATAACTAGATACACAAATTACAGGTGGAATGCTATTGAAGAAAGTTGTATCCAGGAATGATCACAAACAAAATGTTAATCAAAATGAAGTTGCCAACAATAAATTAACCCACTTATTGACATTGGGAGCAACTGGGGAGCCTAACGGGCCCTTCGTTATTTTCAGATGGATAAGTGCTCTAGATTTGTGTCTGTGTGTGTCTGTGTGTGTGTGTGTGTACAATATTCTCAAGTAACATTAGTGCAGTGCCAGTAGGAAGTTTGTTTTCCTATAGAAAATTGGGAGCTAAAAAATTGAATTTAAAAAAGACCAGATCAATATTGCATGATCAATAATGCCAAATACCACCACCAGACTAACTGAATTCTAAATAAATTCTGCCATCACCAGAATGCAGCACTTTCAAATGCCACCAGTTGGAAAATAAATAATAAAAATCATAACCAATGAATACACCTGTACAGTATTTAGCACAGTGCTTTATTTTTCCCTCAAAATATTTTATTTTACAAACTATATCTTGTTAATTTTGAATGGTTTATCTATTGAAGAATAAATACTGAAGGAAATCAACTGTAAAGCCTGAAAGAAGTTTCTGTAGAGAGTATTTTGGTAACACTTTATATTGACTGCACGCTATAAAGCATTAGTAAAGCATTTAAAAAGTGTAGGTAAATGCTTAAGTAACTACTTGTAAGACATTTACAAAACATTCTTTTTTACTTGTAAAACACTGACAAAGCATTCTTTTTATTAGCTACTTGGTTAAATATGGCTATGGTTTATGGCTATGGTTTAATAATTCTTAACAAAATATGTAATGTCTTTATAAAACATTTATGAAAGCTTTTTAAATTCAATATAAACCATTCAAGAAAAGTTGATCATTAATAGTTCATCATTTACAAACATAAAATCAGACACTTTTCATTAGTGATAAAAATTCTTTACAAATCATATTTTTTGTCTTTACATTTTTTTCTCACAAATTATTAAGCATTCTTTTTCATTAACTACTCATTGGTAAGAACATAAGTAGATGGCTTAATAATTAATAACTAAATACGTAATGTCTATAATTTATAAATGATTTTTAATTTCTATAAACCATTTAAGAATCCCACAATAACAACTGCACCTATTATTTGTTCATCATATTTGTCTTCTGTTCTTTTAGCTGCTACCTGCTCTATGCTCTCTAAGTCTTTCCTCTTTTCCTTTTTAGCTCTCTCAAATACTGTACCTCCAGTTAAGGAGGTCCTCATATTGAGCTTTTTCCCAGTGCCATCTTTTTTATTTTATTATTAATATTGTTATTTAATATTTATTTATTTATTTTTTATTATTATTAGTCCTTATTTTTGTTTTATTTAATTAAATTTCTTAACTTTAATTTTTAGCAACCAGTAGTTTTTTTTATTTTATTTTATGTTCTATCAATTAAATTTCTTAATTTTAAGTACCCAATCGTTTCTAGGAATACAAACCTGTTGTTTTTCAAACCAAATAAGATGTGATTTTACTTACCTTGCGGACAAATGGCTGCAACACCAAGTGCAAATGATACTATGTCGCTGACAGATGGCATCAGCTCACACAATTGTTCAACAAATTAAAATAGTGAGGAAGATGTCCTATCACACTTCCTGTTTTTGTTCGCACTGACGACGTGCGTCTGAGGAGAAAGATTAAAGTGAAAAACTGGTTTTAACCATTTTTCGGACCGTATGGACTAATGTTGCTTAATCAGTGGCGTTCTCACATACACTTCCAGTGGACACCTTGCCGAAAACTATGGTTAATCAGCTACACGCGTACGTGTTAGCAAAAGCTAGGCTACAGCTGCATTGGCTAACTGTTGTCGTGCCAAATCTAACTGCTTAATGTATTATAAGGTTCTAATGTATTCTGAAAATCATCAAGTTTCCATCCGAGAGGCTACCCGCTTGATCGATGTGAATTTATATTGTCGGATGTAAAATCTCGTTAGTTTCTTAAGACCAGTTAGCTGATTAGCCGCTATTGTTTAGCAGCTAATGGCGACCCGTTATGAACCCACGTTTAGCTGTCGGTTAGCAACTAATGGTGGCGCAATGACTCCCAAATCGACACCACCTCCTAACCAAACATCACTTTAACATTTTGCGACGAATTAACCCGCACTCCTCTTCTAATACTGCTGTACCAATTCATCAAAACAAAATATGTGTTAAGTATTTATGAATGGATATATAAAAGTGAATTGTCAACTGTTGATGACTCGTAACACTTATAAATATCATCTACAAATGAGTAGATGGTATTTAGGCAGATCAAATGGTCTGGAACACTGATAACCACTGTAACAGTCTCAGACAAAACAAAACAAAAAATCCCTCTTTTTTCCCGTTTGGCAGTGCATCACCCTTATGAACAAGTGATTATGGACAAAATTGGCTTTGGGCTCATGGAATATATCTAATGGAAAGTGAATGTCTACTGAAACTTTTTTTATCGGGTTGAATTACACTGAATTGTTCCATAATAAAAAAGTATTGTGCCAGAATCATATAATAGCCAATGAATTTCAATACATATTATGTTGTTTTAAGGCAGACATGCTGTAATTCATAAATGGTTCATGGAATATTTTTGTTAAATTCTTTGGATTACAGCTGAAACTCTAAACTACAATCACTTGTTTCATTACATTCCACTGCGGTGGTGTACATAAATACAATTACGAAAAGTGTGTCTCTGGCCAAATATACCTATACCCCCATCACACATAGCCAGAATCACACAGAATGGCACCGAATGAAGTGTCAGGTTTCAGTTCCAAAACGTTCTGATAGCCATCTGCAAGAGTCCACACAGTTGGTCAAAATCGACAATGAGTGTGATGCACATGTTCAAAACCCTGCAATCTGAGAACCATCTGATCTAGGGATTGTATCGGGAACCGGTTCTTTTTGGGTATTGATCCACTGACATCAATAGCCTTTTTGCTTAACGATACGATACTCCTTCAGAGTGGCCGTTCTTTTTGGGGATGTTTGTCAGGAAAATGATCATTTCTCTACATTAATTACTGACCCTACAGCAGGTCTGTAATCAACCGTTTCTGCAGCGCAGCTTAGCTTTGAACCTTGAATCAATGAAGCAGTGCTTCGATCTTCTGCCTCATTGGTTCTATGTTTTATTTCGCTTTATCTTAATTTTCCCCACAAAAACCCTAAAGAGCATATGTCTGTGAGTAATATTTACCTTTTTTATGTTAAACCAACCTGTTATGGTGTTCTGAAACAGTTGATAGATGTATTTTAGAACTTAAAAACTGGACCGATGCTAACGTGTTAGCATGTCTATGGCATTTTCAATGTTAAAGTTAGCATTAAGCTGTTGGCATCTCAGCACGTTTGTATGCATTTGTTTTCTGTATAATAATTAATCGCTTCGTGTTTGTTGTTGTAAAAGAGTCAAATGTATTACAAATTGTAAGATTTTTAAAATTTATTTTTCTTTATATAATAGCAGCAACAACAACAATAACAGTAATAATAACTAATAATGCTACAATACAATTTTAGAGAAAGAGACAAAGAGAACCTGATAAAACAAAACACAACAGAAAAGATAAAACCAACAAACAATGAACATAAATAAATAAATATAGAACACCTAGTTTCTCTTACACCTACACTTCATCTCTGTTTTATTTAAGTTTAATGACAATTTGTTTCAGTCAAACCATATTTTCAATGTGTTAATTTCTTTAGTGATTTCCTCCAGAACTATCTGCCAAGCTAGAAAACTGCTACATCCTAGTAAGAGCAGAATACTACTGGAATGAATTTGAATAAGGAAAGCTGGGGTTTTTTCCTCACCTAAATGGATGCTGCACTCACTGCAGTTTATTGTCTGGAATAGTCCCAGATTGCATTCCAGAGCTTCTAGAATTGAAACATTTTCATGCAGATGGTGTTGGGGGGTAATTTTGGGTTTCAGCTTATTTTGTTTTTCACTACTTTCATCCCTGAATATGTCAATTGTTAGTCACTTTTGTGCAGATTAAAATCACTAACTGGGACTCCTGTCTTGTCATGAGAAAGAAATTAGAATCGTCCTCCGTTCTGTTCACACAGCTCCAAACGCTGCGTGGCTCTCTGCCGAGTCAAGTTAGAGTCCAGTCGGAATTAATAATTTCAAAGTGAAACGCCGTTTAAATCAAATGACACCTCTTTCCAAACGTTGTAATACAAACAAACTGCAATCAATCAAAAAGTTTTTTCCTCCCAAAATGATAAAATCTTAGTAATACCCATCCCTAATCTGACCACAATTTACTTATTCTGATGGCGCCAAAACAGGATCGGAAATGATTTGAGCGCATACGAGGGAACTTCAAGATGGATCTGGCATGGCAAAGCCTGCCGGGATGCCCTGCACGTGCCGCGTATAATAATGTCCATCCCTCGCCCTGGAGCACAAAGGAACTGTTTATTTGTATGTGGCACGCTTCATCATGATAATAATTCATAATTATTATCATGAACAGTGAATGTGAACAGCGGCTATCAAACCGAAAGCACCATGCACTACTGTGTGCACGCCACCACAAATCTGAACAGACTGTTATATCCACAATAGACCTTTCAGTACAGATACTTGTACGTAAATAATGTGAACTATTGTCTCCATCATATCTGTATATAACACGGGCAGCTGCTCCTCTCCTTGGTGCGCAGTAACGCATCAATGCACGAGTCAGGCTCAGAGCTGAACGGATCTCACTGCTGAGATATATGATTACCTTCTAACTCTGTAGGAGATATGACATGGAATTGTTGTGCCAGGCCATGACAGCATTAATAAACATGAATCTCACTGCCAACAGTGGTCCAGCAGTGCAGTGTGGACGTGGAGCCGAGACCACAGCCTGTGATTAAAATCCTCCCTTAGTGGCTCATGCAGCATTATGCATACACACACACACACACACACACACACACACACACACATGTTCACAGCTGAATGATCATTTCAGCTGCACACGTGTGCTACACACTTGCGTGCACGTGCGCGTGAGGAACACAGCGCTCCCTCCCACTCCAGTCCCGTGTTTGTCATCAAGACGTTTGGACAACAGGCAGTCTTCAGCACCTTTTATGGCCGTCTGACAGTAGTCTGTGTCATCTACCTGTTGTCTACATACACTTTGGATGCCATCGTGCAGGTGTGGATGAGGTAATCTGGATATGTCCTGACACTGCTGACCATGCCTCTTTTCCTCTCAACTGCATCAGATTATGGCAATATTTGCCATGTTGGGCTGGTTCCTGCACATTCTTGTTACATGTGATGGGGGCTTTATGGATCTGACTGTATTCTAAACAAACATGTGCTTTCCCCTGTTGGGTGACAGAGGAGTATCTTACTGAAATTTGATGGAAGCAATTTTTAGGACAATCCCAGAAAACAGAATTTCAAATTACTTCATTGTTTCAATCAAAAGTTTTGGCTCTCAGAGTCAGCTGGTGATTTTTCAAACTACATGGACTTTAAGCTCCATACATCACACAAAACACCAGGAGTCTGACAGGTAACCCCAGGCGCTGAGTTTGTTATCACTCACCCTCCAACTCAATACTCACCCTTGGTTCATGCCTATGACGTGTGCCAGAGTGTGGTACCCCCCAGCTGCAAAGTGATCCTTGTAGCGGCCCATCTTTATGGTGTCCAGCCACTCATTGACTGAGTTACAGCTGCTGAAGTCAGGGACAGTTCTCTCCATCAGCGGAGGACTGTTTAAACTGTGATGAGAGACAGAAACATGGCAATAGATGGAGAAAGAGGGAGATAAATGGGAAGACAAAGTGAATAACAGAGTGAAAATGTGAAAGTGAAGCAGCAAGACTGGTGGAGAGTGAGCTTTGAAATGTAGCAGTGAGTGAGACAGGAAATCAATAGCAGTTAAAATGATAGAGAAGAGTTGATGGCTACAGGATGGCTGCTTTGGGTAGATTAATAGAGGGAGAAATCCTGAATACTCCTCCATCTCATCTGCCTGTTCCTCTACCCACCATATCCCCTCCACCTCTTGTTCACAGAGGCATGCACAGCGCCATGCACTGCTGGCTCCTAAGGAGCCTGAATCTGCACGAAGCAATTTACATGGGTCCAGTTTCAGCCCGGGCGTCTGCTCAAATCCACTCCCAGATCCACAGTAGATCAATGTCAATATCACGGCCAGGCTTTTACTTAATGCACAGCACATCTATCAGAAATGACCTTATTGGAAAGTGAACATGACTGCTTGCTTCATGTGATGGAGAACTTAGAAGGAAACTTTAGGCTGCAGCTTTATCCCACCGCACTCATGACTGATACCAGTGGGATGAGACTGGATTTAGTCTGCCTTCCATGCCAGGACGGTTACTTAGCAGACTAACAGTTTGTCATCACATATTGTTCAGATCATCTACTCAGTGCCTCACAGGAGGTGTCCTGCTTTGATTTACGACTTAATCCGCCAATCACGTGAATCAATATTTGATTAAATGTTGGCCAACTGTCTTGTCAATTGAAATCAAAAGAATCCACACCATACGACAGACAGAATGCTCCCACAGAATAGGTCTACTGACTGGACCTTGTACCTGCAGAGCGTGTCCATAGACTTCAGGTTCTCAGGGTTGCGGATTAGCTTGTCAAGAACAGTTACTATCTGGCAAAAGCGCGGTCTCTCATTGCGATCCTTCTGCCAGCAGTCCAGCATGAGCGTGTGCAGAGCACCGGGACAGCCCATCGGTGCTGGCAGCCTGTAGCCCTCTTCCACGGATTTGATCACCTGTACATCCACAACAAATTACGGCTGAGTTAGCAGCATGCACGTTACTTCTTGGTGTTTGCTTAACCAAAGCCCACTCACATCTCTGTTGGTGAGGTTCCAGTATGGCCGCTCCCCATAGGACATCACCTCCCACATGACCACCCCGTAGCTCCATACGTCACTAGAGGAGGAGAACTTTCGGAAAGCGATGGCCTCTGGAGCTGTCCAGCGAATTGGGATTTTCCCACCCTATTGAGAACGCAAACATTTGACCACATTGTACAGAGACAAATTTGACAAGTCTACTTTTAATTTCATTAATTTGAAAGGAAACATACAAAGACAGATGATGGACAATGCTCCTTCACATGTACAACAACAACAATGTGATGGATAACTCACAAAATCACAATACCATCGCAATACTGCCACGCGTATTCATCACCAATGGTGCAGCAGTTTGCAAATACAAACCCAAATCAGGAAAATATGGAAAATGCATACTAAAAAAGTGACTGTTACGTTTACTTTGGCTTTATTAATTTTATGCAAACAGTAGGAATAAAAGTATTTCATGTTTTGTGTAGTCAGCTTCATTTCATTTGTTAATATACATTCTTGCATTTAAGGCTTGAAACATATTCCAAAAAAAGTAGACATGGGACAACTATTAATACACTCAACAAAAATATAAACGCAACACTTTTGGTTTTGCTCCCATTTTGTATGAGATGAACTCAAAGATCTAAAACTTTTTCCACATACACGATATCACCATTTCCCTCAAATATTGTTCACAAACCAGTCTAAATCTGTGATAGTGAGCACTTCTCCTTTGCTGAGATAATCCATCCCACCTCACAGGTGTGCCATATCAAGATGCTGATTAGACACCATGATTAGTGCACAGGTGTGCCTTAGACTGCCCACAATAAAAGGCCACTCTGAAAGGTGCAGTTTTATCACACAGCACACAGATGTCGCAAGATTTGAGGGAGCGTGCAATTGGCATGCTGACAGCAGGAATGTCAACCAGAGCTGTTGCTCGTGTATTGAATGTTCATTTCTCTACCATAAGCCGTCTCCAAAGGCGTTTCAGAGAATTTGGCAGTACATCCAACCAGCCTCACAACCGCAGACCACATGTAACCACACCAGCCCAGGACCTCCACATCCAGCATGTTCACCTCCAAGATCGTCTGAGACCAGCCACTCGGACAGCTGCTGAAACAATCAGTTTGCATAACCAAAGAATTTCTGCACAAACTGTCAGAAACCATCTCAGGGAAGCTCATCTGCATGCTCGTCATCCTCATCGGGGTCTCGACCTGCCGACTTGAGTGGCAAATGCTCACATTCGCTGGCGTTTGGCACATTGGAGAGGTGTTCTCTTCACGGATGAATCCCGGTTCACACTGTCCAGGGCAGATGGCAGACAGCGTGTGTGGTGTCGTGTGGGTGAGCGGTTTTCTGATGTCAATGTTGTGGATCGAGTGGCCCATGGTGGCGGTGGGGTTATGGTATGGGCAGGCGTCTGTTATGGATGAAGAACACAGGTGCATTTTATTGATGGCATTTTGAATGCACAGAGATACCGTGACAAGATCCTGAGGCCCATTGTTGTGCCATACATCCAAGAACATCACCTCATGTTGCAGCAGGATAATGCACGGCCCCATGTTGCAAGGATCTGTACACAATTCTTGGAAGCTGAAAATGTCCCAGTTCTTGCATGGCTGGACATGTCACCCATTGAGCATGTTTGGGATGCTCTGGACTGGTGTATACGACAGCATGTACCAGTTCCTGCCAATATCCAGCAACTTCGCACAGCCATTGAAGAGGAGTGGACCAACATTCCACAGGCCACAATTGACAATCTGATCAACTCTATGCGAAGGAGATGTATTGCGCTGCATGAGGCCACACCAGATACTGACTGGTATCCCCGCCAATAAAACAAAACTGCACCTTTCAGAGTGGCCTTTTATTATGGGCAGTCTAAGGCACACCTGTGCACTAATCATGGTGTCTAATCAGCATCTTGATATGGCACACCTGTGAGGTGGGATGGATTATCTCAGCAAAGGAGAAGTGCTCACTATCACAGATTTAGACTGGTTTGTGAACAATATTTGAGGGAAATGGTGATATTGTGTATGTGGAAAAAGTTTTAGATCTTTCAGTTCATCTCATACAAAATGGGAGCAAAACCAAAAGTGTTGCGTTTATATTTTTGTTGAGTGTATAAGGAATACATCATCAGCAGTAGCTGCCATGCAGTTGAGTGTACTTGCTTCCAGTGCACAAGGTTCCTGGTTCAAGGCCTACCCTGCGCTTTGTCTTTGCAGTGTGGAGTTGCATCAGGAAAGGCATCCGGCATAAAACGTGTGCCAAAACAACATGCAGATCGACCTTGAATCTGATGTGGTGACCCCGAGTAAAACAAGAGAGAAGCCAAAGGAACTTATTAAGACAGACAGACAAATAAATAAACACCCATGTTTTTATTACATCCTTGGTGGACGTAACCAGTTTTCTTGAGACAAGTCAGGGGATGGATACTTGAACATTTCTAAGTCACTCAATATGTCTTGAACTTTGTTTTTGTTGGTCATTGTGAAATACAAACAGTATCTACAGTATGATAAATCAGTCTGAAGGAAGATTTGGGAGGGAAACCAAGACACATCCCAAAGGACTCGACTACACAGTGCAACGTTTGTGTGTTGCATCAATTGTTTTACAGCTTCATGGTGGAATGGAACAGAGGGGTTTTCCTTTAAATAAAAAAGTGAGGAAATTTAAGCTGCAGTTTGCCAGAAGACGTGGGAGATTCAAGACTCTCTGTGGCACATAACATAAATTAGAAGCAAATCAGTTCAGAATGAATGAGATTTAGAAGGGCAGAAAAAAGGCAAAGGTAGAATTACTTGTGATGGAGATGAATTACTGACTCGTCCATCTGTTCCACATGCACACACGTACACAGACTTTAAAAAGAAATCTTTTTATAATCTAGGCTGTGTTTTGGGATATTTTGTGGCTCATTTTTTAGTTGAGACAAAAATGAAAATCAATGTGTTATTAGAATGCAAACATCGGCACCTCACGCAGAAGCTAAGCAGGAAATTAATTATTCAGATGGTGCAAAAACACCTCACAATAAACAGCTTCATAAAAATGTCATGAGAAATGCAAGTTGTATGTGCACATTTCCCTCACTAAATGTGAATAACGTTCATAAAATATCATAAATTTGTGCTTTCTGTTGAATGCAACTTGAACTCATACTCGTGCACGGTCTCCTTCATGGAGCAAACTCACTGTATTTGCTGTGGAATTCCCCCAGAATAAATACCAACAATAAAATTAGCTGTAAATTTGTGACATACCACAGAAACAAAAGTAAATTACAATAACTAGATTTAAACACAGTACATTTTAGTTTTGTAATAAAGCAAATGGATATGCACGTTTAATTACTAATTAAATGTCTTCAAATGTACTGTATGTAAGTTTAATTACAACTAAAGCAAAAATAATTTGTACGTATAAATGATAAACTTCATTTTTTCATTGTTCCTAAAATGCTACATTACTAATAAGACAATAAAATAAAATATAAAATCCACTGATTCAGTAGCATTCCTGAACACACTCTTTTTTTTTCTTTTTGGCTTCAAGGGTTTAATTTAGTACTATGTCAACTGCATGTATGTGCTAAATTATTTATTTATTGCACTTTATCCATATATTCTGTAGATACAAGTTAGACATCTTCAACTTCTTGTAATCAAATCATACATTATTTTAAGTAGGGTTTTTTTCATGAACACAAGGCTTCCTGCATCCCACAACGAGTGCCTCAACTATCATCATCCATCTGTCTGTGGTTTTTAAATTCATCAGCATTCTATTATATGTAGATAGTCCTTGAGTGGAATGATTTTGAGTCAAAGGAGCAGGTTTACATTTGCTTTGGCTTATTTCATTATCATGAGACTGAGTCAGGGGCAACTCTGTAGCCATGTTTTAAAAAGCATGATCAGCATGCAGATGTCCCGTTGCTGAGGACCCTAGTGCACAAGGCTAAGGAAGTGCCCATGAAACATGTGGCTGCGGCAAATAAATGATTATATTTAGGAGATTAATGTGGATCACATGCAGTCTGTGCGCTTGGCGATTTGAAACAGTTCTGTGAGGTGGGAGTTGAAGCAAAATCCCAAACCTTATCTAACCTCATAGTTGTAGATCTAACTGTGCGGATGTGTCAGAAGTTGTCATTACTTGCTGTTATAAGCAGATGTAACTGAACAAATATCTTCCATCATTAAAGGACTGTAGAAAGATTGGACACACAGGAAACCTATCTCGGCAGGGGCATCCATGTCTCTGGGTCTATGGCTGTTGAGATGTAGAGCCATCTGGAAACAGCTTACGAAGTCACGAGATGCCTGGATAGTGCTGTTTGGTGAAGCCAATACCTTTGCAGAAGAATGAAGTTCCTGGTGTTACTGTATGGTTGTGAAATTTGGAATGCTAACCAGTGATCTAAGGTGACAACTGGATATCTCTGCTATTAGGTCTCTTCAGAAGATCCTTGGGTACCACTGAAATGACTTTGTGTCAAATAAACAGTGACTTAGGGAGAGCCGGATGCATTGTGAGGGAGCTTCAGCTATGACATTTGGCTGTGTGGTTCACTTCTGTGGACATTATATAGCACACTGGCTGTGGCAGATAAGATAAAGGTAAAGATTAACTTTATTTGTCCCAAAGGAAATTATTTTGCCAGAGTACGGATACAGTAAACAGTAAATAATGCTTAGTTAATTATAAATATATTAAGTAAATATATTGCCCAAGATGTTTGACAATATTGCACATAACTATGATAACTGAATAACTCTGGATTACTCTGTTCATTGTGTATTCATCCTGCAGAAGGGGGATGAATTAAACAGTCTTATTGCCACAGATAGGAAAGACCTCCTGTGGTGTTCTGTGGTGCATCTTGGTGTTCTCAGTCTATGACTGAAGGTGCTCTGATAGGATGTCAGTGTGGGTGCAGGGGGTGGGACATGTTGTCCAGGATGTTGAGCAGTTTCCTCAGCATCCTCTTCACTGACACCTCCACCACAGACTACAGCTCAGCCTCCAGGACAGAGCCAGCTCTCCTAATGAGCTTGTTGAGTCTGTTCATGTTAGCTGCCTTCAGCCTTCTGTCCCAGCACACTACAGCATAGAGGATGATGCTGGAGACCACCGGGTGATAAAACAACTGCAACATATTTCTGCAGACATGTGATGTAGTGACACACAGCACTAGAGAATACTCCAAGACCTGACTTTTCCTAGACATCTGTGATAGGAGAATCAAAGTTGGTCACAGTGTGAACCCGAGGACAGACTCAGAGAGGTATGCTACCCAGTTGAACCCAAAACTGAAAATAAGGCAGTGATTCAGGTCAGATAGTGTCTGACTATTTCATTCACTCTCTTGAAGATTTTTGAACAAGTCAGCAAGCATTATAGCAGAAAGTTAAAATATGGTATGACAGGGTAAGTGACTTCGAAACACGCTCTGTCTGAATTGAATGCTCTTCACCACAGGAGCCGGTGTGGCTCTAATGTGGCACATCAAGACAAGAATAGACTTGCAAATGTTAGCAAGTATGTGAACTACTTACATTAGGCTTGATATGACACTTAATTAGGTTGATAAATTGATGTATCACTTCTTAGACAAACAAAGCACTCCCTGTGGGTTATTTTAAACATGAAGGTTACTGGAAAATGAAGCCTGTGATAGATACTTGATATGCTGTGAAAAATTCAAATGAGCAATCTGACCCAAAGGAGCTCAGGATCTACAAACTTTCAGGTTCTTTAGCGATACATAATTGAAAACGGAGCATCGTTACTATAATTTCCAGGGACTAATTTGATTCATGGTTGGTTATTATGAACCATTAATTCAAGACATTCTGCAGTAATGATGAAAATATTCCAACCTAAAATCCTTTTTCCCATCCAAATTGAGCTATTTTACATATAATCACCTTGCTTCCAGTCTGATTGCTGTGCTTTAACAGACAAGTGTATTAAATGCAGATTTTCATCCGAGCCCTGATGACATCGGGCTTTAAGAAGCAGACTTTGGTTTTTCGACTTAAGACTTGCTACATTCAGCCGGTTACACTGCTGGTTATTAAAATGCTGCCTGCTGGAGTACTTATGAGAACTATTTCACTTTCACTTTTGTTGGACTGTGATTGTGTTTGCATTGCTGCTTTTTTACAGTGGCTGTCTTGATACATCTCAGTGGGACTGAATTATTAAATAAAGTATGAGTTTATGCAGTTGTTAAATTTATATATATATATATATATATATATATATATATATATATATAGTATCTATAAGTATTTGGACAGTGACACGTTTTTGTTTTCCCTCTGTACAGCAAATGAAACAACAATTGTGTGCCTGTAGTAAGACTTTTAGCTTTTATTCAAGGGATTTAACAAAAATACAACATTAACCACCTGGGAATTACAGGTATATGTACACATAGTCCCTCTGTTTCCAGAGACATAAATAATATGGGATGATATGAAAAATGCAAATAAAACGTAAACAGTAATTCTTACATTTATTTCATTATAGACAGTATGAACACAAGATATTTCTTATTTTTTCTGATTCCGGCAAACAGCAGTTGAAAATTGAGACACAAAATTGCATGAAAATATGCAGAAAAGTGATAACTTTCTCATGTAGGATCTCACTGAATTGCTCCTCCCGACACATACGTGCATGACAGCAACTGTCTTCTGAATGCCGACCGGAGTGGCTGCGAAAATACAGCAACAAATCTCAAGCAATCCGCACACATACCGCGTGATATGGCAGCGCACACATGAAAGTCGAGCTGCACTGACGTGTTTTTTGCAGGCAGCACTCTCACGGATGTTCTGCGCCAATGGCGTGGCTGACATGATGTCACGTTTTGCACCCACAGTGCTCAGGACGGATGTGGATGATTACATTGTTATTATATGAAAGAGGCTTTGAAAATTCTCCCAAAAATATTGAAAATAATAATAAAATAAGGTAAAATACATCATAAAATAAAATTAAATAATAATTAAAACACAAGAAACATGTGGGAAGCCTCTGACTGACTTGCAGAAGATGTCCAGGAGGTGTTACACATTAAAATTATTGTCCCAGCTGGTAATTGTCCTCTCCTCCCGCAAATGACCACACAATCCTCCATTGGCCGAGCAAAGCTCTGCTCCATGCGCTCACGGACACTGTGATCCTCTGGAAGTACTCCGTTAAAAAATAGTAAATAAAGGTAGAGTGCTGGCCCATTCAACACACAGGTGATGCCCAGCACGCTGTCCACGCACGCACATTGGGTGTGTGCTGGCCACGAGCATGAAACTTAATTTCCACTTCTTTCACCAGAAATAAAAATAAATAATAGCTCGCGCGTGCACATCGAGTGGGTTCTGGCCGGCTGCTGCCGGGTGGCTGGAGGCTGCCGAAGTGTTCAGTCACTTGCAGAAGCGCTGTACCTCTTCAATCATATAAAAGGAAAAGAGTGTGTCAACCCCTCACAAGTTGTCTCACATGATGCGTACCTTCTGAGTCACACAGACTACGTGGTGAGGGGTACGAAGTGCACGCCTATTTGATGAGGGAGTCCATCGTGGCAATTTTTTTGGGGTTGATCAAAAATGAAGCGATGCATAGGCACTGTCTCACAACTGAGGCAAAGGGACGGTGAAGGGCTGCAAACCTCGTGCCAAACTGCACAGATTTCCTCGCGGATGCCGATCGCAGGCTGTTGCAGCCCAGTGAGATACTACCCTAACTGGTATTGCAACAGAGACAAATTTCTTAATGCAGTTTGTCCATCCACAACCACAGAACCTATAACTCTTCCAGAGTTGTTGCGGGTGTCCTTGTGGCTTCCCTCACTGGACTCCCTGCAGCATGATCACTCAGGTTTTGAGAATTGCATCCTTGACACAGACATATTCAGTGGACTTTATAGTGCAGCGGATAACTGAAAAAAATGCTTCAAATGGTGATGCAAGCACCAAATTTGTCACACATACTCCTTAGATATTACTCTTTTAAACATGCCGGGTACCCACGTGAACTTTCAATAGGCGGCCAAGAAGGGGTCAATTGAGGTATTACACAGGAGTCAAAATTTTAAAATGCTCCAATCATATTGAAAGGTATTCCATATTATTTGTCTGATCATAAAGATTCCAAAAAGGTATAGTTTGGACTATCTGTGAATGAATGGTCTGGAGTTATGGGGTAAAAACAGCAAGAACACTGAGAAAGGTCAAAAGTTAAAGTTGCTCCAGTTTTGGTAAAAAGTGGTGCAAATTACTGGTTGAGCTAATAGGATTAATAAATGGAAAAGTTTTGACTGTGTTGCGTGCTTGGTTTTGACCCCTGTACAAATTGAAATTGACCTTTGTCACTGTTCTTGCTGGTTTTACCCCATAACTCCGGAACATTCATTCACAGATAGTCCAAACTATACCTTTTTGGAATCTTTATGATGAGACAAATAATATGGAATACATTTCAATATGATTGGAGCATTTTTAAATTTTGACCCCTGTGTAATACTTCAATTGACCCTTTTTTGGCCGCCTATTGAAAGTTCACGTGGGTATCGGGCATTTTTAAAAGAGTAATGTCTAAGGAGTATGTGTGCCAAATTTGGTGCTTGCATCACCATTTGAAGGATCCCTCAGTAAATATTCACTTATCTGCTGCACTACATCACCTAACTTGTCTCAAGAAAACTGGCTCCAAATGCAATGATTTCATCTTACATTTTGAAATAAATTGCCTCATTTCAACTTTTGCCTCATTTCAACTTTTGTTAAATGCATATATATATATATATATATATATATATATATATATATATATATATATATATATATATATATATATACTTACTTACTAATATTGAGTGCACGTTTTACAACATCATAAAAGTTTTAAAGCATGCAATTGCGATGACACTTCCAGGCCTCCGTAAAAATGCCTGTTTTTACAAATAAAAATGGAATATTTTACAAAAGCACATTTATCTTTAAACCAACACACGACACACGTCACATTAACGTGTTGGTTTACATAATGGATTACTGAACCAATCATTGTTTAGCACTTTTACCCAGAATGCTTTGTGGTCTGTGGTTGTTACAAAACCTCAGAATTAGTGCCTTATTCAACATTAAAAGATATATGTTATATTTTAACTTTGTACAAAAGACAGAAGTGACATTAATGGAGTTATTCTATCAGTATTTTCAAAAAACCATAAGTTAGTATGACTTTATTTTTCAAGACCTCCGCCTGACCAGAGTGTTGAAGTTGATAGGGAGCTGGCCTTATGGCTGCTCTTGGTGTGCCTCTGTGGGGGGAGCGTTGTTATAAACAAAAGCTTCCAGCAGGGGCAGAATGTTGAAAGAAAAATGATTATGATTAGTAAAGAGTTGATTTCGTGGGTGCTCTCAGGATTTGTCTGTGCTGCTTCCTGCAGGGAGCAGCATGGTCAAACATTCTTGCTTATTCTTTAGGTCTTTTACCATTTTTGATGCCTTCAAAAGCGATTGTGTTAAAAATCAATTTCAGCTCTTTAGTAACTGTAAATGTCCCATAGACAACACCGGAATTTATCAATTATCTGTAACTTCCGATACATTTTTTGGTGGTTTATCGGTTTAACTTTATCAGAGATAACTTTTCAGTTATCTTATTATCTGTTATCGAAGTTAATTTTTTGGTTATCTGTGCCCACCACTGTTGCAAGGTCTCTGGTGCCTGTCGCAGCGGCAATCCCCGAACCCGGTGGTGGACACCGGAAGTAAGGGATGCTGTCAAGATGAAGAAGGAGTCCTACTTATCCTTGTTGGTAGGTGGGACCCCAGAGGCAGCTGACGGGTACCAGCAGGCCAGGCGTGCCACAGTCCGTGCGGTTGCAGAGGCAAAAACTCGGGTCTGGGAGGAGTTCAGGAAGGCCATGGAGGAGGACTATTGGTCGGCCTCAAAGAGATTCTGGCAAACCATCCGACGCCTCAGGAGGTGGAAGCAGCTCACCACCAGCACTGTTTACGTTGCAGGTGGGGAGCTGTTGAACCTGACTGGGGATGTTGTCGGGCGGTGGAAGGACTACTTCGAGGATCTCCTCAATCCCATCGTCACGTCTTCTGAAGAGGAAGCAGAGACTGGGGACTCAGAGGCGGACTCCATTACCCAGGCCGAAGTCACCGAGGTGGTTAGAAAGCTCCTCGGTGGCAAGGTTCCTGGGGTGGATGAAATCCGTCTTGAGTACCTTAAATCTCTGGATGTTGTGGGACTGTCTTGGCTTACACGCCTCTGCAACATGGTCGTGGTGGTCCCTCTGTTTAAGAAGGGGGACTGCAGCGTGTGTTCCAACTATAGGGGGATCACACTCCTCAGCCTCCCCGGTAAGGTCTATTCCAGAGTACTGGAGAGGAGAATTCGACCAATGGTTGAACCTCAGATTCAGGAGGAGCAGTGTGGTTTTCGACCTGATTGCGGCACACTGGAGGGTTCATGGGAGTTCACCCAACCAGTCCACATGTGTTTTGTGGATCTGCAGAAGGCGTTTAACCATGTCCCTCGGGGTACCCTGTGGGGAGTGCTCCGGGAGTGCGGGGTCCAGGGTCCTTTGCTAAGGGCTATCCGGTCCCTGTACGACCGCAGCAGGAGCTTGGTTCGCATTGCCGGTAGTAAGTCAAACCTGTTTACAGTGCATGTTGGCCTCCGCCAGGGCTGCCCTTTGTCACCGGTTCTGTTCATTATTTTTATGGACAGAATTTCTAGGCACAGCCAGGGTGTAGAGGGGGTCTGGTTTGGGAACCACAGAATCTCATTTCTGCTGTTTGCAGACGATGTAGTTCTGTTGGCTTCGTCAAATCAAGACCTTCAGTGTGCACTGGGGCAGTTTGCAGCTGAGTGTGAAGCATCCGGGATGAAAATCAGCACCTCCAAATCCGAGGCCATGGTTCTCGACTGGAAAAAGGTGCTTTGCCCTCTTCAGGTCGGTGGAGTGTCCTTGCCTCAAGTGGAGGAGTTTAAGTATCTCGGGGTCTTGTTCACGAGTGAGGGATGGATGGAGCGTAAGATCGATAGACGGATCGGTGCAGCGTCTGCAGGGATGCGGTCGCTGTATCGGACCATCGTGGTGAAGAGAGAGCTGAGTAGAGGGGCAAAGCTCTCGATTTACCGATCGATCTACGTTCCGATCCTCACCTATGGTCATGAGATTTGGCTCATGACCGAAAGAACGAGATCGCGAGTACAAGCGGCCGAAATGAGTTTCCTCCGCAAGATGGCTGGGCGCTCCCTTAGAGATAGGGTGAGGAGCTTGGTCACTCCGGAGGAGCTCGGAGTCGAGCCGCTGCTCCTCCACGTCAAAAGGAGTCAGTTGAGGCGGCTCGGGCATCTTTTCCGGATGCCCCCTGGACACCTCGCTGGAGAGGTGTTCCGGGCACGTCCCATTGGGAGGAGGCCCCGGGGAAGACCCAGGACATGCTGGAGGGACTACATCTCTCGGCTGGCTTGGGAACGCCTTGGGGTTCCCCCGTAGGAGCTGGGGGAGGTGTGTGTGGATCGGAAGGTCTGGGCAGCTTTGCTTGAGCTGCTGCCCCCGTGACCCGGCTCTGGATAAAGCGGAAGAAAATGGATGGATGGATGGATGGATATATATATAAGCAAATGAAATCAGAATCAAATTTATTGCCAAGTAAGTTTGTACATACAATCAATTCGATTTGGTGTTATTGATGCAAAAACAAGCAACAAAAACACTTCCAAAAGAAGTAAAATGTTGTCAGAAATGTGAAAATAGAGTCAACAAGTGCAGGTATGACCAAATCTGTGCTTTATGGCAGTGGGGGAGGGAGGCAGAGAGGGTGGGGGTCTCTGGCATTATTCTGGCAGTTTTTGGTTTGTCTGGTTTTGGTGCTGATGGACTTTAGCCTCCTGCCACAGAGGAAGGTGACAACAAGCTTGTGTATTGGGTAAGAGGGATCAGCCACAATTACCTCAGGAGGCATACAGGTGATGAAACCTGATCAAAAAAAAGTATTTTAGATTGCTTCCCACGTGTGGCCTTTTCTGTGTGGAGTTTGCATGTTCTTCACATGTTTGCATGGGTTCCCTCTGGGTTGATTGGCTTCCTTCCACATCCAAAGATGTGCAGGTTAGGTGAACTGAAAATTTTAAATTGATCATAGGTGTGGATGTGGGTGTGTTTGTTTGTCTATATGTGGCACTGCAACAGACTGGTGTCATGTCAGGGGTGTACCCAGCCTCATGCCCTGTGACTGTTGGGATAGGCAGGGACAGGCTCCAGCCCCCCCGTGACACATAATTGGTGTAAGCAGGTATAGAAAATGGATGGATGGATGAAATATCTTGGATTTGTTCTGTCTCCAGTTAAATAGATGTTAAAATAAATGTAAGGATCACTACATATATTTTTTCCTTGCATGCACATGCACAGGCAAGTTTGCTGTTTGGTATGCTTATATATTTTGGATCAAGGATGAACACTGATGAAAATGGAAAGTTGATACGACAAATATTTTATTTTGGTTCATGTTAGTTTAACAGTGTTGTTAGTGTTATTGATTTATTGTGTTTTTTGTAGTTCAATTGGTTTAGTCAGTTTAGTTAAAGTAGACCTGCATTGAAATAAATGCAGTCAGATCTTTGGACCAAAAAATGACTTATATTTACACATAAGATCCTTCTGAATATAGTAAAGTAAATCTGCAAGCCCAGATCTGTCATTCAACGGAGAAATCTTAATTTAAAAATGAGAAATTTACAGCTAAAATTTAGCCCTCCGCAAAACTGTCATCACATCCGGGACGCTGCCGAGACGTCAGGGAAAAGACCCCATCCCAGCATGCATTGCGCGTGCCAACTGTAATTTGTGGATTTACTTCAGTTTGCATCTGCACCTTTTTCTTGTGTTATACGGAAGGATCTACTTTTTAAAAACTTCATATTGTCTTGCGGTACGCTTGGTGAGTACACATTTCTTTTATTTGTGCTTGAAAATTATTTTTGGGGACTTTTTCATACGGCCGTTTGATTGAGTGGTGTCACATTGAAAATCTACTGTCTTTCGCCTCCGGTGTTACCGTCGCGGGGTACGGAGGCGAGACCCGCAAAGAATCCAAGTCATTAAAAAGATATAAACCTCTCTCAGCGGCCACGGAGCTCTGTGGCTCCGATTACCGAGATGTGCGGTGCTGTGGATTTTGCCGCAAGAAGTCTGTACTTGTGAGCAACAGGTGTCACCGGCCGCTCCGCAGCAAGACGGCGAGCGTAGTCTCTGGACTTGTGCCAAGTTGGCTGCACCTCCATTCAGTAGACAGAGGTGTGTCTGTGGCTGCACAGCAGACACGGGGGTGTGAGTGGCCCGCAGCGGCATTTAACAAGCGCATGCACTCGGTAAGCGCATCGGAGGCAATGAAAGCGAGGCGTCGGGGAAGAACGGTGCCTGCTGTCGATACCGCTGCTGATCTGAGCATGCAGAGCTGTATCTCGCATTCATTGCAGCTTACTTTTGGATGTTGAAACCAGGATGTGTATAACAGTAACATTACTAACAGATAAAATCAATTTCAATGCGGGATCGGACTGAAGGCGCAAGCGCGTCGTCTTGTCCCCGACATCATGGAAATGATCCGGATGTACAAACTGTTTTCACGGAGGGCTAAATTTTAGCTGCAAATTTGTCATTTTTAAACGAAGATTTCTCCGCTGAATTACAAATTTGGGCTTATAGATTTACTTTACTGCATTCACAAGGGTCTTATAAATACATATCAGCTATTTCTTTCTGAAATCTGACCACATTTATTTCAATGCAGGTCTACTTTAAGTGTCATGTTGTCGTTACCAAGAGTGAAAAGAGTATTGTTTTTGATGTCCTCCACCACTGTCTCTGTTTGTGCGTGTGCAAAAATTAAAAGCACCTGTTTGCAGCAGAATTGGGAAAAAACAAAAAGCTCTGTGTGTGTGCAACTGGGAAAAAGTGACATTTGCTATTTGGTATGCTTATGGATTTTTTTCAAGGATGAGCAGTGCCAAAACAGTACGTTGATGGGACTAATATTTTTTGAGAAACTATGGATATTATCTAACACGCCATTCCAGCAAAAGCAGATAAATTATCCAAATATTAAAAGTATGAGTGGGTGATTTTATTTAGTAAGTTTAATGTAAGTACATAATATAATTACATTAATATAAATACATTAAAAATACATGGATGACGCAAGAAAGTCAAAACACGTATTTCCACTGTGGGCCATTTAAAAATCAAATGACAAAAGACAAGTAATAATGAAATATAATAAAATATAATAATAATAATAATAATAATAATAATAATAATAATAATAATAAGATATATTGTGTATTATATTGTATATTGTATATGATAATAAGATCCAAAACAGTTTATATAAATACAAAAAACAATAAATTAACATTAAAAATACATAATTATCAGGAAATAAAATTGCTGAGTTGTAAAGATTGTTGAGATCTAAGGTTCTAAAAACATTCAGGACCCACACGCCATCCCAACTCATTATAGGAATGTTGCTTAATTTATTGCCACCCTTGAAAAATGTCAGCTACCTATTTTATAAACATGACCCAAACTAGAACATTTGGGTCCCCACAGGCAACACACTAGTGAGTGTAGATTTGTGAAGCGGCCTCCCATCCAAGTACTAATCAGGACCTACTCTGTTTTGGTTCTGAGATCTAATAAGGTCAGGCTTACAGTAACCAGAGTGGCTGCCAAGAATAATAATGATAGTAATAATAATAATGATATTAAATGCATTTGTAACAACTGTTCTGGGATTTTTCTTTAATATTAAGGTTAGTGAACCCAGAATGTTCAGTATAATTAGTTCAATTATCACCAGCAACGTTTAACACTAAATTAATTATTGGTATGTCTTGAGAATAACATGAAAAACCAATAATGTGACTGGCCAAAACCTCTTTTTTGGATAATTTAGGATAATTTAGTGGATGTTTGTCAGTTTCTTGGACATTAATAATATCTTGTTTTCTATATTGTCCCAACCTTTTCTGATTTGGGATATTGTATAAGGATGGTCATCAGTTCAGTTCTATTTATTGATATAGCACCAAATCACAACATAAGTTGACCCAAGGACCTTCACAAGGTTCAAATCTAACCTCTTCCCAACTATAATTTGCAAGCACATAGGTAACAATGGTTAGAAAAAACTTCCTCAGGCATTTGAGGAAGAAACCTGAAGTAGACTACATTCAGAGGGTGATCAACTGCTTTGGTCATATTAAGAAAAACAAAAGACCACATGCACAAAATAGAAGAAGAATTGTAAATATATGCAACAGAAATAGAAAAAGAAACATCTGTATCGTAAAAAGGCCATAGGGCAGCATTTCTATGTCACTGAATATGTCATGGACACGATTTACATCAGTAATTAAGAAATGCAATAGTATGGTACCGTATGTAAATTTGTCTGGAGTAGGCAGTTCTCTAAAAACAAGTGATCCTGCAAAAAGGAGAGGAGTGAGGGAAGCCACCAAGACATCCAGGCACCTCTGAAGGAGTTATAGGTTTCTGTATTGGTGACTTTAAAAACTGTGGAAGTTTAGTCTGTTTCACCGCCAGTCACAGCTTCATGCTAGACTAGAACAACAACAACAAAAAAACAAAAACATTAAATCTTGGTGCAAGTTTCCTGTGTGCCTTCTGAGAAAGAGTAACTGAAATTCCTCATTTTCTTTTTGAGAAAATCATTCTCTCTGTTTTGCTCCACTGTGAAGCTGTGCAACTGGTGTTGCATTAGACAAAAGCTGAGTGAAGCAAAATTTCTCCAGTCACAAATAAGTGTCCATTTGCTGATGGATCTGACTATAGTACACCTGCATTAAATGATGGGACAACTGTTGATAAAATCCTGCCCTTTATATGGGAAAGTGTTCGAAATCCACACTGAGTCATGTGTGTATGAATGTGTGTGTACTGCTGTGTTAACGCTTGCCTCAATGTGAAAACTCACACTGGTGGTGTATGCGGCGTCGGGGTCATCTTCCAGCACCCGGGACAGACCGAAGTCGGACACCTTACACACGAGGTTGCTGTTGACCAGGATGTTCCGGGCAGCCAGGTCTCTGTGGATGTAGCTCAGGTCAGACAGGTAGGTCATACCGGCCGCAATGCCGCGCAGCAACCCGACCAGCTGGATGACAGTGAACTGACCATCATGTCTCTGCACGGAGAGAAAAAAACAAAAGCACAGAAGGATCAGGAAGGATGGAGTAAGAACAAAGATCATTAAAAGACTATTTAACCAGGTGAAGAAAAAAAAAAACCATGAACTTTTTCTGCTGTTTACTGCATATTGACTTTAGCTGTTTTGGCACTATATCTGTGTATCACAGTGTCATTTAACTCACAATACACTGAGTTAAAGGCAATATCTGCTGCTCTAAACACGTCTTTAGCACTCACTTTCCATGTTACACATTAACATGCATTGAATGAAGCTCGTTAGTTTATGCATCGTTCCAATGAAATGTTTGGTTGCGGATCAGTAATGGTTTCACTTGGAAATGAGGATTGACTTCAATAAACATATATTCTTGTCTAAATTCCAAACAGCAAGTTGTTAATTTGGAATCTGTATCAAGCGGAAGTTCCTGAAATTGATTGTTAATGGATTAGTCAGAAGGACTGGCTCTGTCCTGGAATGCACTCTGGACCCCATAGAGATCGTGGGTGAGAGGAAGATGTTAGCTAAGCTGACATCAATTATGGATAACCCCTCTCACCCCTGACATGAAACTGTGGGAGTCTTAAGCAGCTCCTTCAGTACGGGCCTGGTCACACAGCACACGGCAATAGCTGAGCGAAGGAGAAAAAGTCACAAAGTTACAAATCGTCAAGAAAAAAAATGTACAAATGAGCCTGCAGTTCTCCTATCACTGAAAAGCCTACGAGTCCAGAGCGCATAAAAGAACAAAACAAAACTGAAACTAACAAAAGAAAAACAAAGCAAACAGCGATCTTGACACTTTTCAACAAAATCAAAACGAAACATTCATGATAACCTGACTTGACAATGGGTATCAGATTGAGCGCCAGCCTGTGAACATTTCTGCAGCCAGCCTGTGCTCCCCACAGCACCTACAGGCACAAGAGCTGGTTGACTTTACAACAGATTTGTCTTGGCTGGAACGTGGGTGCGCACATGGACATCCCACCCACACGCATGTCCCAGCCACAGATGGCGAGAATGTGCGTGTGCGCACAGCCACAAACGGCTGTGCACCACAGACGGCTGGAACGTGCATATATAGTTAAAGTAGTTGATACAAAGTTCTTGCCACTATTGTTTCTGTATGACAATGTTGCTTTTCGTCGCATACATGGACGAGTCACGTTCAGTTCGTTTGAGCTTTAATTATCGATCCGTTCAGATATGGTCAATGTTCGTGCAAGATGTCAGACTTGGGAGGTTGGACGAAGTTGGATGAGAATCAAAAGGAATGCTGATGGTATGGGAACTACACAAACGATGAGGAACCGTCAAGACAGAAAGCAAAATGGAATACGGACAAATTGAGGTTGTCGTCGAGATTTGTTCACATTTTTGAGCAGTTTGAAAATTCTGATGAAGCGCCAGCTACAGGAACGAAACTGGACAAGGGTTAAACAATGTCTCCGAAAGTCAACGTAAGTTTCTTGTTTTGTTTTGGTTTCGGTGTTCTTTGTTAGTGCCGTGTGACCGGGGCTTAATAGACTGCTGCACCCTCACTGCAAAACAGAACTCCTACACAGGTCATTTTTCCAACTGTATAATACCTCAAAATGTTTTTAGCACCAAAACCACCTGCTGATTTTTTCACTATTAACTACGTCTTCCACCACCTTTTGTGCTCTATTACATGCACAATTTATCATGTGCATTAGTTTTACCATATCTATACATACTTATGCTAATACTCACTTAAATTCTGTTTTTCATGTAGTCTGTTCACATCAGTATTTATGCACCCACCAGCAAACATTGCAGTATACTTTAATCACCTTTCTTTAATGTAAATATTTTTCCTTTCCTTTACTACTGTATGAATCTTGCTGCTACAACAAGTGTTTTTCCCTGCTGTGGGATCAATAAAGTTCATCTTATCTTGGCATGTCTTGTCTTAGCTTATGATGATCTTTGAAAACGATTGCTGGCTTATGATGATCTTTGAAAACGAATGCTTTGATCCCATAATCAAGGATCAAAGTTCAATTCTCAGAATTAAAGCTAAGCAATCAGCGTATTAATGAGGTCCTGCTCGCAAGTCAGTGATCAGGATAAAACATGAGCAATCAAGATTATAGATACAGTAGTGTTCAGAATAATAGTAGTGCTATGTGACTAAAAAGTTTAATCCAGGTTTTGAGTATATTTCTTATTGTTACATGAGAAACAAGGTACCAGTAGATTCAGTAAAGTCTCTCAAATCCAACAAGACCAAGCATTCATGATATGCAGACTCTTAAGGTTATGAAATTGGGCTATTAGTAAAAAAAAAGTAGAAAAGGGGGTGTTCACAATAATAGTAGCATCTACTGCTGATGCTACAAACTCAAAACTATTATGTTCAAACTGCTCTTTTAGCAATCCTGTGAATCACTAAACTAGTATTTAGTTGTATAACCACAGTTTTTCATGATTTCTTCACAGCTGCGGGGCATTAATTTTGTTGGTTTGGAACCAGGATTTTGCTCATTTACTAGTGTGCTTGGGGTCATTGTCTTGTTGAACACCCATTTCAAGGGCATGTCCTCTTCAGCATAAGGCAACATGACCTCTTCAAGTATTTTGACATATCCAATCTGATCCATGATACCTGGTATGCGATATATAGGCCCAACACCATAGAAGGATAAACATGCCCATATCATGATGCTTGCACCACCATGCGTCACTGTCTTCACTGTGAACTTTGGCTCGAATTCAGAGTTTGGGGGTCGTCTCACAAACTGTCTGCAAGCCCTTGGACCCAAAAGAAACAATTTTACTCTCATCAGTCCTCAAAATATTCCTCCATTTCTCTTTAGGCCAGTTGATGTGTTCTTTGGCAAATTGTAACCTCTTCTGCACATGTCTTTTATTAACAGAGGGACTTTGCAGGGGATTCTTGCAAATACATTAGGTTCACACAGGCGTCTTCTAACTGTCACAGCACTTACAGGTAAGTCCAGACTGTCTTTGATCATCCTGGAGCTGATCAATGGGTGAGCCTTTGCCATTCTGGTTATTCTTCTATTCATTTTGATGGTTGTTTTCTGTTTTCTTCCACACATCTCTGGTTTTTTTGTCCATTTTAAAGCATTGGAGATCATTGTAGATGAACAGTTTATAATTTTTTGCACCTGCGTATAGGTTTTCCCCTCTCCAATCAACTTTTTAATCAAACTACGCTGTTCTTCTGAACAATGTCTTAAACATGCCATTTTCCTCAGGCTTTCAAAGAGAAAAGCATGTTCAACAGGTGCTGGCTTCATCCTTACATAGGGGACACCTGATTCACACCTGTTTGTTCCACAAAATTGACAAACTCACTGACTGAATGCCACATTACTATATTGTAAACACCCCCTTTTCTACTTTTTTTTTTTACTAATAGCCCAATTTCATAGCCTTAAGAGTGTGCATATCATGAATGCTTGGTCTTGTTGGATTTGTGAGAATCTACTGAATCTACTGGTACCTTGTTTCCCATGTAACAATAAGAAATATACTCAAAACCTGGATTAATCTTTTTAGTCACACAGCACTACTATTATTCTGAACACTACTGTAAGTGATCAGAAAATCAGGATCAGTGGTTAAGACTCACAATCAAAATCAGTCATCAGAATCATAAGGTGACAGTCATGATTACAGATCAAAGGTTGTCCATCAAGAAGAAAGTTCAGCAATGAGGATCAATGAATGCTCCGTTCTTCATGAGATAAATGATGCATACGTGTCCCATAATTGTCAGTCTGTATGTGCACTTTGGTCTCGATTCACATAATGATCAATATCTCATAAACAACACTGAACAGGGCATCCGTGTTATTTTTTAGACATTCTAAGGACCAGATTTACTGAAGGTTTGCATGTGTGCATGTGTGTCATGCACACACACCACTGCAATCGCAAATACACTTGCATGTTGATTTACTCTCAATGGGCCTCATGTATCAAAGTTGCGCACTTATGGCGTAAATTTACGGTGTAAATTTGAAGTACACCAAAGTTGCCGTGACATGTATCAAGCAGTGCGCACCTGCCCATTTCTGGCGTACGCCTGACATGACCTTGATAAATGCGGCAGGTGAAAACAATCGTAAATTATAATAAACACGCCCCATAACAAGAAGCCCGGAAAGACGGCAAAGAAAAAGAACGCCAATCATGATGCATGCCAATAGAGCGTCAAAAGCGGCCGGTCGTATTAATTGTTTTGTAGTATAATCACAAATGTGTTACCAGTGGTCCCTCGTTTATCGCGGGAGTTACGTTCTAAAATAGTCCGCAAAACAGCGTAGTCCGCGACGTATTCAGCGTTATTTTTTTAGAATTATTATAGACGTTTTAAAGCTGTAAAACCCTGTAAAACCACCTTCATACACTTTTCTCAATCAGGCATGAACATTTTCTCACTTTTCTCTCATGTGTAAACCCTCTCAAGTTCAACCTTAGTAGAAAAATAAGACCAAACTGTTTTCAGGCCCAAACATTTGTTTGAGAAATAAAATAGAACGTTTTCCTATAAATAATTATGATGGCTTTTAGAACTAATGAATTTAATTTTAATGATCAACCTACAAGGTTGGACACATAAGTAATTATTAATAGTGACTGACCAGTATTTCACAGTTCCTCTGACCGTGCCTCTTCGTCCTGGCGCTGCGCCTTTTTCCTCTCACACCTCGCTGCAGGTGTCTTTTTCCGAGTGACAAACACAGTTGTTGGCACTCTTTTTTCTTCTGGGCAAGAAGATTCTTATAAACAGACACGCACACCACAATGCACTGTAAAAAAAAGCATGCAAAATTGGACTAAAGAAATCCGCGAAACGGCGAGGCCGCGAAAGGTGAACCGCGTTATAGCGAGGGACCACTGTATTCTCTTTTCACATGTCAATAATTCTTGACATGTGGATATTTGCTGGCTCAATTTATAAAACACGCCTAATTTTTCAGATTTCTTTATTTTTAAAATGTATTTCTTTATTTATTTTATTGTAACAAACGAATGGAGAAGACAAAACCTGATTGCAGCATGGACGAAGGGAATGACAACACTACAGTTGTAATTATCAATTTCATTGTCTAAAACGATCTCAACACGTAAAGGTAAGCTCAGCGCTGCTCTGGCTCGAAGTCTGGAGAAAAAGGCGAGCAGCGCTTTCTTTGCAGTCAGCGCTGTGGCCATGGATCGACCAACAATCCCGCAAAAGCGGGATTTGTATTAATTATTTTGTAGTATAATCAAGAAAGTGTTATTTACGTAACGTATGCATTGATTTGTATAATGGCACTGTTCATCATGTTGATCATTTTCATTTTTATGTGGATTCCAGTGCTGGTTCATTTTGGTGTATAATTTACGCCACCTCTCGACCTGGTGTATATTTTCAGCGTAGCGTACGCCAACGACCACATTGTTAAATGCCAAGTAGCGCAGCCGTTTAGGCATACACCCCATATACACTCAAATATCGCCATACGCAACGTTGATACATGAGGCCCAATGTGCAATGAGGACAGCATCTGGCAAATGTGCAAAATATCAAGTCAAGTCTGGGAGCATGCTCTGCTGCTGCTGCACTTTGCCGAACTCTCAACACCGTGGAACCGCATTGAGTCATGGATGGCAACCACATAAGTAGGCAACCAGTCCATTCCCACATCTCTAAAGTAACCATCTATAAGCCAGGTGAAACATCGGCATCCACTTGGCCATCCCCTTCTACTGCATCAACACCGGATCATGTACAGACAAATGGGCCAAATGGCCAAAATGTCAAAGCAGACACTTGCTCACAATGCAAAATATGATCAAAGATTTTTTTTTTTTTTGACTTGCAATCCCAATACGAGTGTGCACTGAAGACTGAAATGATGTGAAAAACCAACCCTGAGGAAGGCGTCCAGAGAGCCGTTCTCCATGTACTCTGTGATGATCATCACTGGTTTGCCTGCACAGACAAACAAAAACATTTTATTTCTGCACTGCTGTAATATTAATATTCTACAGTAGTTTCTGCAACCTTGATTTACTAGGTGTGCTGCAGATTATGTGTAAAATGTGCACTATTATTATATGGCTATGACAGTACGCACGCTCTGATTAGCTGCTTTCCAGTCTGATATTTTCCAATATCAAATCGTTACCATGACAATCGGTCCGGATCGCGTATCAGATTTGCTACTTTGTTTACAAATTTCACGCCACGAAATATAGCAATACAAAAAGTGACCAAAAAAAATTTGAGTGACGAAGAGGATCATTCTCCGAGCAAATTCTGTTACACTGACAAGTTTGAATTGGAATAATTAACAGCAAATGAACTCGAAGTGGACATACACAATGAAGACCAACGAGATGAAACACAGCTCCGAACAGCCATATAATAAACTAATTATTAACCTTGCTTGCTTGGTCTGTACGAGAATATCAGACCTGGGTTTTATTTATTTATTTATTTGTCTACGAACTGAGTACTGACCAAGTACAGACCTCGCGCTCGGTTAATAATTCTTTAAAATTGAACATTTCTTAAATGAATACAGTTCACGCACTGTGAATGCAAATATGTTTTACTATAACAAATGACTTCCCTAAGACCCCGTTACACTTAGTACAAATGAGCACGAGCCAAGCCGAATCAGGCAGAATGTCAAAAAACAGGATGCAATAAGAATTGCAGAGGCTAGCCGTCCGAATACCCAGATTGTGCTCCGGCCCGCATCACGACTGATTTGTGCATGTGCGTACGCATAAGCCTCCGAAGACGGTACAAATGTTGGTGGAACACACTAGGATTACCCAGACAGCTGTCAAAATGCAGTGAGAATGAGGAGTGCACTAACACTACCGTATGAGTGAGGTCCGATTGCAGGTGGAGGAAATGTAATTCAGCAGCATTCGCGGTGTGCTCATGATGTGTTCAGGGGTGGTGGCCAAGTGGTTAATGCGCTTGGTTTCAGAAGGCTCCGGGTTCAAATCCCACCCCTGCCACATTTCTCCATGTAATGTGGAGTTGCATCAGGAAGGGCATCCGGTGTAAAACCTGTGCCAATTCAACATGCAGATCCACCTTGGATTTGCTGTGGCGACCCAGAGTGCAAACAAGGGAGCAGCCGAAGGGACTTACTTAGGAAGCATAGTTCCATACTATGCCTATGGGAGAATAAATGCATCCTAAGTCTTGACATGAAAGTCTCTACAGAATCTGACTGTTTTATTGACATAGGGAGATCATTCCACAAAACAGGTGCACGATATGAGAAAGCTCTGTGGTGGATAATTTTATAGGTTAGTAGCAGAACCTTAAAATCTGACATCAAGGAGACAGGAAGCCAGTGAAGAGACGCCAAAATGGGTGTAATGTGGTTGAACTTTCTGCTTCCTTTCAAGAATCTAGCAGCAGCATTTTGAAGCAATTGAAGACCCCTAATGCTGGACTGTGGTAAACAAGATAATAAAACATTGCAGAAGAAACAAATGCATGGATCAGCCATAGACAGGATGAGACAAATCTTCGCTATATTTCGCAGGTGGAAGAAAGCAGTGCTCTGGTCACCTTTCTCCACCCACTCCACCCTGCCTGCACTCTCTTCTTCACCTCTCTAGCACACTCTCCATTATTTTGCACAGTTGACAATCAGTATTTAAACTCATCTACTTTCACCACTTCTGTGAATTGTAACCACACAATTCCACAGGGCTCCATCTCATTCACACATGTACTCAGTCTTGTTCCAACTGACTTAAACCCACCACCTTACAGTCTCTAATTTCATTTGCTTGCATCTCCAACAAAGAATGTAGTACACTCGGGTGCCCCTTCCGCCACTCTTATATGTCACCCTGTGCTCCTCCCCTTTCTTAAAGTTGGTGTTCACCACAGCCATTTCCATACTTTTTTACAAAATAAACTACAATCTGCCTTTCACATTCTTGTCCTTGATACCATATCTACCCATTACTTCCTCATCACCTCTGTTCCCTTCGCCAACATGCCCATTGATGTCTGCTCCTATCACTATTCTTTCACAGCACACACTCTCCACCACTTCATCTAACTCACTCCAACAATCTTCTTTCTCCTTCATCTCACAACCTACCCATGGGACATATGCACTGATGATATTCATCATCACATCTTCAATTTCCAACTTCACACTCATCATCCTGTCAGACACTCACTTAACTTCCAACACACTCTTAACATACTCCCAACACCATTTCTCTTCCTGTCCACATTATGATACAACAACTTAAACCCACTGCTTATGCTCCTGCTCTTACTTCCCTTCCACTTGGTCTCTTGCACACATAATATGTCTACTTTTATGCTTTCCATCATAACAGACAGCTCTCTTTCTTTACTAGTCATACTGCCAACATTCAAAGTCCTGACTCTCACTTCCACCCTTCTAGTTTTCCTTTTCTCCCTCTGTTTCTGGACATGTTTTCTTCCTCTTTTCTTCTTTGCCCAGCAGTAGCCCGATTTCTGCCGGCATCCTGTGGGCAACAGCAACAGTGGTGACCATTGTTAACCCAGGCCTCGACCAATCTGGTGTGGAAATTTTATTTGTTATGGAAATTTGATGTGTCATCTGCACCTTTAATTTTAACACGTTTTACACCGGATGCCCTTCCTGACGCAACCTCCTAATTTATTTGGGCTTGGGACCAGCACTCAGAATGTACTGGCTGCACACCACATGTGACTGAATTTAAACTATATAAATGAAATCAATTGAAACTTGAAATACTTTTAAACATTATTAATAATTAACATGAATAAATAAACATTAAATAAATTATAATGAATAAATAATTAAATATTTGTGACAACCTGTATTAACTGTGTAGAAATATGCTGACCAAGTGCAATAACATGGCTGATCTATGGGATTAAAATACACAGACCTTTGAAATTTTTGTTTTTATTGACATTCACACTTATTAAACCTATTTATTGTTGAGGTGCTGGTTGTTATTTTATTTATTTAATGTGTGCACCACTAAAGAGATGCACAATGTTTTACTGCACAGCTGTGCAATGGCAAATAAAGGCACCCTTTTCTGTTCTCATCTAAATTTTCCTTCTTAATTTTAAATGCCAGTACAACCAAATCACAAAAAATAACCATTGAGCTCTCTTGGTGTGTCTTTTCTATGTGGAGAAATTATTATTTGAAATGAGGTGGAAGTGATATCTTTTATTAGTTTTTAATAATGTGATGGACAGATTTAAAAAGTATGTAGGGGGGGCACTCCCAAATTGTTGTGGCCGACTCTGAAAAAAGAAAAGAAAAACAAAAAAAATTATATATATATATATATACATATATATATATATATACATATACATATATATATATATATATATATATATCATATATATATATATATCTATATATATATACTACACACAGGCTTGGGGAGTAACGGAATACATGTAACGCATTACCTTATTAGGATACAAAAAAAAGGAACTGTATTCCGCTACACTTACAGAAAAAAAGACGTATTCAGATTACAGGTTATTAGTAAAAATGGGATTAGTTCGCAGGATTACAATTTTAATGCATTTCATGATATTATCTGTATATACACTTTTTTTTCTTTGAAACGAAACATCCCTTCATGGACAGCGACATGACGTCTCCTAACCGGGCAAAATACTGATGAAGTACCCGGATGTTAATGCATTTTCGATGGAGATCCGCGACTGAACACACTCAGAAAAATGCTCGCAATTACGTGTTAAAATGCCCATTTGACCTGGATATCAGCAGTAAAATTAAATTACATTAGGTTATGTCAGGAAAGTATTAAACTTACTCTGACACTCCACATTCTCAATATAGTGTTGAAAGTTACACAGATCTGAGCTGTTCAAGCTGCTGAGCTGAGGCGTCCTGCTGCAGCTGCTGCTGTGTTCAACGCAGCGCGGCTCCTAAAACCATTACAATAATTTATATATATATTATATTTTTACACAATTATCCTTTATTGACCGAGTTTCATTCATGAAGTCAGTGGTGTGGGTACACGTCTCTATGTGTTGGTGTGACTGTGAGCGGCACAGCGCGGGTCATTATAATCTCATTATTTTAAGGTGCAAATTAAAAAAAAATAAAAAAATCCCCAGTCTTGTCAAACAATTTTAATCATCAACGACATGTATTTTAACTAGACATTGGTCTAGCAGTGGAAAATATCAACTAGATATAAGTGAAGAGTTAACGGTCCGTGTCATCGGGCGACACAGGTACGGCAGGAAACATACAGCTGTTTATCATCCAAATATCACGGACAAAGTGACAAGAAGAACCAAAACCACTTACTTATGGAAGGAAATATTGTCTCCCTTGCTCCTCCATTTGTGGCTTTAACATGCGCAGCTTTCTGGCATATTCCACCTGTTTCTTGAACTTCTATATGTACGCAAATGACTAACTTGCCCGGAATTAAAATGGCGACCACGCCTCCTTACTGACAGGATTTACTTAATGGTTTTCATTATGCTGTTGTTCTTATTTTGAAAGTTCAATAAGTGGACTGATATGTTAAACATGGTATAAATGCTACGTGAAAGACTAAAGTAAGATAATTTTACTGAACACGTAGCAGAATTTTTTTTTGTTTTGTTTTGTATATTATTCTGCAAGCCACTTTTAATTACAAATTCACCCGCACACCGCCTGGCCCACCTGCAGTATCTTTATGGCCCACTATGGGGACATTTTATTACATTTAAAGATAACACTATCTATTTTTAGGTCATTTTAAACTTAATTCAAAACTTTAAAATCAAATACGTTTTTGTAGAATTTTGATGATTTATCATGGCCCACCTGCAGTACCTTTACGGCCCACTATGGGGACATGGCCCACTCTTTACAAATCACTGATAGAGTATTTAGAAATCAAGTCTGTTGATGTATAATGAACCAAACTGAACTGGGACGTAAATCTCACCAAACTGTTGTGAAAGTGTCGTGACACGGATCCACAACAGGGGGCGTTAATGAACGGACAATGGATAAGCCAAAAAGTAACAATTTAATGTTGTGAATCGCACAACGAAGTACAGACAATAACAATATGGTGGAATGTCAATTATACACAAGGTGACGTGTGGGCAGGCTCGACGATAGAAGACGTCTGGCGAGAGAAGAGCCAGATCCCACACAGCTTCCACCACCAACGGATCTGAAGAACACTGGAGCCGCCAAGCCCTGCGCCCCAGGTGGCCACTGTCTTCAGCAGTCAGACCCGGTACTGCTGGCAGAGAACAGAGACAGTACTGATGAGTGTGAGTTCGCACACTCAGTAATCCCACAGTCAGTGTTCTTTAAGGAGGGAGCACCTCCACCTCCAATCACACACTTGTGCAGCTCCTGTTTAACCACTTATCTGGTTTGGGGTGTGAGGCAAAGCCGTCGCAGTCCACACCAAACGCCAATCCCACAGATAAGGACACACCACAGGAAAACGGCTGCAAAGAAGTTCAGATTATTACTTAATGTAAGTCAGCAGAGAAGTTACCTGAATGGTAGCTGATTTCTCGGCGGGGAGGTGGAGTTGCAGTCCGGCCTTTAAGGTGGTGGTGATGATGTGGATGAGTGACAGCTGATGCTGATGACGAGTAACAGCTGTCACTCCCGGTTGCTATGACGCCCTCTGTGCTTGAAGCCCGCACTTCAAGCAGGGCGCCATCTGGTGGTGGTGGGCCAGCAGTACCTCCTCTTCAGCGGCCCACACAACACAAACTGTCTGTGCAGTACAGCATATTTCCATTAAAACCACTATAGTACAAACCACACAGTATAGAGGAGGATTTTCTTAAAAAGAAGACCTGAAAGTTCAGCTACAATTTGCCAGAAGGTACATCTGAGATGCAGGCCTAGATCCTCCTTTATACCACTTCATCATTAAGCTGTATAACCTGGGATACAAAATGCAAAACATGCAGTGTCCACAATTTCTCCAATCCCAGCCACAGAAGCCTATAACCTCTTCTGGATTGTCTGGGTGTCCTGGTGGCTTTCCTCACTCTTCTCCTTCTTGTACAGTCATTCAGTTTTTGAGAACTTCCGACTCCAGACAGATTTACCTTAGAGTGCCATACTGTTTGTAATTCTTCATAATTGATGTAAATAAAGTCCAAGACATATTCAGTGACTTGGAAATGTTCATGTATCCATCCCATAACTTGTCTGAAGAAAACTGGCAATTAAACTGGTTATTTACAGGTATTATACCAAAGGAGCTGATCACTTAGGGCAACCTTCACACATAGTGTGAATTTGGTCGAATTGCGCATGAAGTGCGCATAAAGCAGGAATCATATGCAATACGTGTAAAATTGTACCTGCATCCAATGCTTCATACACCTGTTGCTACAAATATTTGCACACACCAGCAGCTGAAAGACAGTGTGTGCTGTGAGAACCCATTGAACCCTCTCGCGGCAGGTGTCGCCCAAATTCCAGCTGACACACACAAACATCTAACACCACTCATTTGGCGTTTAGAAAATGTGTGGCCATTCGCACTATTAGCATAACACTCAGCAGACAATCACTGTCGAGCTGGATGTGAAATTTGTCTAAGTGTCCCACGAGTGTGGCTTTGCAAACAGACACAGTGACACGTTGGTGTGTGTGCTGAACTGACAGGGGGTGTGTCCACCCACAGGAGCGGCTGTGGAGATTTCTGGTTCTGGACATCATGGCTGGGGAACATGTACTGTGTTTGGACGGACATGCACTAACAACTGCCCACCGTGACGCGTGTGTGTCTGCTTGCTGTCACCACATGGACATGTATAAAAACATAGATCACTGTTGCAATAGGCTGCAGAGAGTGTGCGCACGGCGCGCGCATTGACAGACTGCCCCAGGTGAAATAGACCGTCAGAGCAGTCTGAATGTCATGTCACCCATGTAAGCTCTGTTCCACATGAAGTGGTGTCTGTCCTGCTGCTTGTCGTCCACAAGACACGCATGTCGGGCAGGACATGTGCGCAGGGCCAGCTGGACAAGCCGCCAGCAGATGTGGACATGATAAGAGTGCCCTGCTTCTCATTCATGTCATTTAATAACTGTACGCCTGTGATCATGGGTCATCTACAGATGAACAGATGGATCATATTTGTATAGTCCGCTTGATAAGAGGGAATAAATAAAATGCGGTGTTTTTTATAGTGTGGTTTTATTTTTTTGTCCATGTCAGGCATTTTCTCTGCACTTTTTACAGGACAGTGATGTTAGCTCAGTGGTAAAGTTTCTGGCTGGCAGTCAGAGCTGTTGGAAAGAACAGGTTCAAATCCCGTGGGTGGTATGTTCTTTTTAATTTTTTTTTTCACAGCAGCTGCACCATTTGGTTACATATCGTGCAGCTGCTCGCACTGTGTTCTTGCATGCACGACACCATCACACTGGGATTGTGCACACCTACCTGTCAGCTCGATGTTTTCATGGTTCGCTCATACGAGCTGTTCCCCAGTGAGTTGCCCTGATTTGTACTTATTCATATGATGTGTGAAGGGGTCCTTATGCAGCCCATCATCTTGACTTCTATAGTTTTTATTAATTTATATCAAATTGTACAGATCTGCTTTGAGTTTGGGTTATAGGAAGATAATTTTAGAAATGTTTCTATTGAGAAGCCTGATTTACTTTTTGTATTTGAAATGCCATAAACAAATTAAAATGCGTGAAATACCAAGGGGCTGAATACCTTTGCAAGACACACACACACACACACACACACACACACACACACACACACACACATATATATATATATATATATATATATATATATATATATATATATATATATATAGGGAGGAAAATAAGTATTTGAACCCCCTGCGATTTTTGCAAGTTCTCCCACAGTCATGGAGGGGTCTGAAATTTTCATCTTAGGTGCATGTGCACTGTGAGAAACATAATCCAAAAAAAATAAAATAAAACAAAAATCCAGAAATCACAATGTATGATTTTTAAATAATTTATTTACATGTTACTGCTGCAAATAAGTATTTCAACACCTGCCAATTAGCAAAAATTCTGGCCCTCAAATACCTGTTAGTCCGCCTTTAAAAAGTCCACTTCCACTCCACTTATTATACCAAATTAGAAGCACCTATTTGAGGTCGTTAGCTGCATAAAGACACCTGTCCACCCCACACAATCAGTAAGACTCCAACTACTAACGTGGCTAAGACCAAAGAGCTGTCCAAAGACACCAGAGACAAAATTTTAGACCTCCACAAGGCTGGAAAGGGCTTGCGGGGCAATTGCCAAGCAGCTTGGTGAAAAAGATCAACTGTTGGAGCAATTATTAGAAAACGGAAGAAGCTAAACATGACTGTCAGTCTCCCTCAGACTGGGGCTCCATGCACGATCCCACCTCGTAGAAAGGTGAGGAATCAGCCCAGAACTGCACGGGAGGAGATGGTCAATGACCTGAAGAGAACTGGCACCACTGTTTCTAAGGTTAATGTAGGTAATACACTAAGACGTCATGGGGTAAATTCATGCATGGCACGGATCGTTCCACTGCTTAAATCAGCACACGTCCAGACCCATCTTAAGTTTGCCCATGACCATTTGGATGATCCAGAGGAGTCATGGGAGAAAGATATGTGGTCAGATGAGACCAAAATAGAACTTTTTGGTCTTAATTCCACTCGCTGTGTTTGGAGGAAGAAGAATGCTGAGTACCATCCCAAAAGCACGGTCCCTACTGTGAAGCATAGGGGTAGAAGCATCATGATTTGGGGGTGTTTTTCTGCACATGGGACAGGACGACTGCACTGTATTAAGGAGAGGATGACAGGGGCCATGTATTGTGAGATTTTGGGGAACAACCTCCTTCCCTCAGTTAGAGCATTGAAGATGGGTTATGGATGGGTCTTCCAACGTGACAATGACCCGAAGCACACAGCCAGGATAACCAAGGAGTGGCTCCGTAAGAGGCATATCAAGGTTCTGGAGTGGCTTAGCCAGTCTCCAGACCTAAACCCAATAGAAAATTGTTATTGTGTTTGTTTTATGTAAAAATGCCAGAAGATGCCCAGGTTGCTTCTCCATTATTTTCAGTTGGAATTATTGCAGTCGATTCCTGTTTGCTCTTTAACGTCTTGCTTATGTCAAACACTGTCTGTTGTCTTCGTTCCAGAGTAATATATATAAGATGTCTGAAATTCAGTTTGCGTTTATTAAATTCCACGCATCTTTAATGTAGCAAACACAGATTATCTGGAATTTTGTTTTGGCATGTTTTCATGGTCTCTACTGCCATCTACTGGCCAGTAGTGTTCATGGCAGTATTCACCCTAAGTGCTGAGCGTCTGGGCACCAGTAGATAGCAGTGTTCTATTTATTTTGACACTGGTTATATCAGAAGGTTATCTAATTACAACTTGGCTTTTTTTTTTTTTTTTTTTTTTTTTTTTGCAAATGCCTTTTTTTTTTTACAAATTAAAAAAAATGGCATATTTTACAAAAGCACATTTATATGTAAACACCAACAAACACCTCACATTAACATGTTGGTTTTTACATAGAATGAATGAGTCAAACAATCATGTTACGGAGGCACATTTTACCCCATAATCCCTTTGGCATCTGTCTGTGTTGTTACAAAACTTCAGAATTAGTGCATTATTTAACAGTAAAGATATATGTTCTATTTAACTTTGTACAAATGACCGAATTCTCATTAATGGAGTTATTCTATGGTATTAATTTTATTTTTTAACTCAAAACCATAAGTCAGCACTGCTTTATTTCTCAAGACCTCCGTCTCACGGTGACCCTGTTATTAAGGAGAGAGTTGAGTTTTGCGTTCCTCCAACTGCTTTTCTGGTAGAACTATGTAGCTTCCAGCAGTGGCAGAGTGCTCAAGACAGAAGAGCTGATTCATTGTTTGGGTCTGTGGTCGCCTTTAATGCTACCAGAAGTGATTGTGGTGTTGGAAGTAATGGGTTAGCTGCTTACCTTCTGATAAATTTTTGTGTGGTTTATGGGTTTAGCTTTATAAAAGATAACTTTACAGTTGCTGATTATGTTATCGAAGATAACTTTTTTACTTAGCTGTGCCCACCACTGACACACACACAAAACCAGTTCTTTAAGGATGGTAAATTTACACATATAACAGTAATTTGTTTTTTGCCCCAGACCAAGGAATAAAATCTTAAAATGCTGCACTTTACTCTTGGCTCATTTTTTTTTTTTTCTCACTGCAATATTTATAAGCATGCCTACAACCCTGGCAAAATTATGGAATCACCGGCCTCGGAGGATGTTCATTCAGTTGTTTAATTTTGTAGAAAAAAGCAGATCACAGACATGACACAAAACTAAACTCATTTCAAATGGCAACTTTCTGGCTTTAAGAAACACTATAACAAATCAGGAAAAATAACTGTGGCAGTCAGTAACGGTTACTTTTTTAGACCAAGCAGAGGGAAAAAAATATGGAATCAACTCAATTCTGAGGAAAAAATTATGGAATCATGAAAAACAAAAGAATGCTCCAACACATCACTAGTATTTTGTTGCACCACCTCTGGCTTTTATAACAGCTTGCAGTCTCTGAGGCATGGACTTAATGAGTGACAAACAGTACTCTTCATCAATCTGGCTCCAACTTTCTCTGATTGCTGTTGCCAGATCAGCTTTGCAGGTTGGAGCCTTGTCATGGACCATTTTCTTCAACTTCCACCAAAGATTTTTCAACTGGATTAAGATCCGGACCTATTTGCAGGCCATGACATTGACCCTATGTGTCTTTTTGCAAGGAATGTTTTCACAGTTTTTGCTCTATGGCAAGATGCATTAATCATCTTGAAAAATGATTTCATCATCCCCAAACATCCTTTTCTGTATGTAAATCCCATTTCCTTTAGGCGGTTTCTTACAGTTCGGTCACAGACGTTGACTCCAGTTTCCTCCCATTCGTTCCTCATTTGTTTTGTTGTGCATTTTCGATTTTTGAGACATATTGCTTTAAGTTTTCTGTCTTGACGCTTTGATGTCTTCCTTGGTCTACCAGTATGTTTGCCTTTAACAACCTTCCCATGTGTTTGTATTTGGTCCAGAGTTTAGACACAGCTGACTGTAAACACCAACATCTTTTGCAACATTGCGTGATGATTTACCCTCTTTTAAGAGTTTGATAATCCTCTCCTTTGTTTCAATTGACATCTCTCGTGTTGGAGCCATGATTCATGTCAGTCCACTTGGTGCAACAGCTCTCCAAGGTGTGATCACTCCTTTTAGATGCAGACTAATGAGCAAATCTGATTTGATGCCGGTGTTTAGTTTTGGGGATGAAATTTACAGGGTGATTCCATAATTTTTTCCTCAGAATTAAGTGAGTCCATATTTTTTTCCCTCTGCTTGGTCTAAAAAAGTAACCGTTACTGACTGCCACAATTTTTTTTTCTTGATTCCTTATAGTGTTTCTTAAAGTCAGAAAGTTTCCATTTGAATGACTTTAGTTTTGGTGTCATGTCTGTGATCTGCTTTTTTTCTACAAAATTAAACAACTGAATGAACATCCTCCGAGGCCGGTGATTCCATAATTTTTGCCTAGGGGTTGTAACATGTACACACACTGCCAACTCATTAGCCCGAAGGGCTGTCTTTGCATTTGGCGCTAATGTCTTAATGGAAACTTTCATCCGTTATAATATTGGAGCTTAGACAGGTAACAACCACTTCAGACCTGGCAAAATTTGTTGTCTACACATTTCCCCCTGGTGTAAACTGTTCTAAATCAGGATAGGATCATACCACATCCACTGTTGCAAATCCGGGAGACAAAACAAAAAAGGAAAACAAAACCAAAACAGGATAAGCAGATCTATCTATCTATCTATCTATCTATATATCATCTATCTATCTATCTATCTATTATCTATCTATCTATCTACTATCTATCTATCTATCTATCTATCTATCTATCTATCTATCTATCTATCTATCTATCTATCTATCTATCTATCTATCTATCTATCTATCTATCTATCTATCTATCTTGTATAAAGTACCTCAAAGTGATACTTGAGTGAAAGTACAAGTATGTTACCATAAAATTATTTTGGTAAAAGTTAATGTCTCCTTGAAAAATTTTACTTGAGTAAAATTCTTAAAGTATCTAACATTTTCTGTACTTAAGTATCAAAAGTACATTTCTCATCTAAAATGTACTTTAAGTAAAAGTAAAATCCAAAACGAGTGGAAGTGAAATGGCACACAAACATAAAGCCAGTGTGGTGTCTGGATAACCAGGGAGAGGGCCTCAGCCCCTATAAAAGGCTGGATCCACCTCTAGCAGAGCAGTTGGTGTTGGTGATGGGAATGAGTGAGCAACAAGGTGGATGTATGTAGCTGTAAATAAGGTGCCATTCTTTTCTGGAAGACCCACACACAGCTTTCTGTTAAACACAACAGTCAGGCTTTTGTGAAACAGCTTTGTTGTGATTTGGCTCCATATAAACTGAAAAGAAAAAAAAAAAATTGAATTGAACAGTCATTTATAGCAACACAGTTGTGCCAAATTTAAGGAAAAGCTGTTATCTGATTGTCTAGTTATGCAGCGTATTAATACTATTTCACAAAATTTGGCCCTCAAAATGCAGGCACTAGTGTTTCAGAATTATAAATATAAAAATTTTCAGGGGAAAAACGGCCCGATCTCCCCTACAAAACTCGAGCCTGCAGCAAGCTGCAGAAGCAGCGCGCCGGGGGGGGGGGGGTGTTCTCCTAAGTTCGCTTGCTGCAGGAGAACCGAGGAAAACGTTTATCCTGCAGCAGGATAATGCAACAATGGGAAAAGTTCTCCGACACACCAGAGAAAATTCCTGCGCGGGCCCCACGAAATGACACATTATGAGGAATGAAAAAAGCCAGTCAGTGTCTATGTGGGTGCGTCAGCGTGTGCGCGTTTGGAGTCCAAAGCGCAGATGGTTGACACCCTCCAGAGTCTTCCTCTTCCTCAGTGGGGGGCGGCACAGATTCAACCAGGCATCTTTTATATTGTTTGTCTTTTAAACGTATTTTATGTCAAACACAGCACTTCATGGAGTAGAGCTGGAATATACTATAGATATATAGATAGATAGATATGTATGTACATATACATAGTGAATAAAATATGTATTTAGCACATCCACATTTTCTCAGTAAATATATTTCTAAAGGTGCTACTGACATGAAATTTTCAGCAGATGTCTGTAACAGCCCAAGTCATCCACACAATTAACATGCATGCTCACTGCATTGCTGATGAAATAGCATGTTGAAGGTTGTTTAAAGTTTGCTACACAACATATAGACAAGCCTGTGAAATACTGGTAGAATATAGTCTAGTCAGATGATACCAAAACTGAACTATCTGGATGCCATAATACATGTTTGGAGGTCAAATGGCACTGCACATCACCCCAAATACATCATATCAACAGTGAAGTTTGGAGGTGGGAACACTTTGGTGTGGAGCTGTTTTTAAGCAGACGACACGGGCAAATTTCATATAATTGAAGGAAGTATAAATGGAAAAATGTCCCGAGAGATTCTTGATAAAAATCTACCAGGATGATAAAAAGAGGGTGGACATTTCAGCAAGACAGTGATCCCAAACACACAGCCGAGGAAACTTTCCACTGGTTTCAGAAAATGAAAATAAAGCTGCGAGAATAGCCCAGCCAATCACCTGACTTGAATCCAGTAGAAAATCTATTTAAAGAACAAAAGATCAGAGTTCATAGAAGAGGTTCACAGAACCTTCAAGATGTGAAGTCTATTTGTGTGGAAGAATGGGTCAAAATCACACCTGAGCAATACATGTGACTCATATCGCCATACAGGAGGCATCTTGAAGCTGTCATTAGTAACAAAGGCTTTGTACAAAGAATTAAATAAATTTCAGCAAGTGTGTTCAATACTTTTTTCCCTATGTCATTCCATTTTATTACACATATCTTAATTTCTGTACTTATTTGTTTTGGTTTCTCGGGTTGTTTCCGACATCTGGTGAAAATTTCATGTCGGTAGGACCTGTAGAAATATATTCATTGAGAAATAATAGTGATGTGTTCACTACTTATTTTACTCGCTGTGTATATGAGGGCTGTCAATAAAGTAACGGTCCTTTTTATTTTTTTCAAAAACTATATGGATTTCATTCATATGTTTTTATGTCAGACATGCTTGAACCCTCGTGGGCATGCGTGAGTTTTTCCACGCCTGTCGGTGACGTCATTCGCCTGTGAGCACTCCTTGTGGGAGGAGTCGTCCAGCCCCTCGTCGGAATTCCTTTGTCTGAGAAGTTGCTGAGAGACTGGCGCGTTGTTTGATCAAAATTTTTTCTAAACCTGTGAGACACATCCAAGTGGACACGGTTAGAAAAATTAAGCTGGTTTTCAGTGAAAATTTTAACGGCTGATGAGAGATTTTGAGGTGAGACAGTCGCTTTAAGGACTTTTCACGGTGCGAGACGTCGCTCAGCGCTCTCAGGCGGCGTCATCAGCCTGTTCAAGCTGAAAACCTCCACATTTCAGGCTCTATTGATCCAGGACGTCGTGAGAGAACAGAGAAGTTTCAGAAGAAGTCGGTTTCAGCATTTTATCCGGATATTCCACTGTTAAAGGAGATTTTTTTAATGAAAGACGTGCGGACGGGTCCGCGCGTCGGGACGCAGCCGCCGCGATGCTCCGCCACAGGAAAAACACCTCTGTTGAAAGCCTTAAGGACAAGTTGGAACATGTCCTGCCTGTTAAACAATTTCTCATATACTCACTCCACTGAAAGCCATCAAAAGCCGCCTGGATTTTACAAATGGCTATCAACACGGAGGTGTTTTTCCTGTGCCGCCGCTCCGCGTCGGCTGCGTCCCGACGCGCGGATCCGTCCGCACGTCTTTCATTAAAAAAATCTCCTTTAACAGTGGAATATCCGGATAAAATGCTGAAACCGACTTCTTCTGATCTTCTCTGTTCTCTCATGACGTCCTGGATCAATAGAGCCTGAAATGTGGAGGTTTTCAGCTTGAACAGGCTGACGACGGCGGCTGAGAGCGCTGCGCGACGTCTCGCACCGTGAAAAGTCCTTAAAACGACAGAATCACCTCAAAATCTCTCATCAGCCGTTAAAATTTTCACTGAAAACAGCTTAATTTTTCGAACCGTGTCCACTTCGATGTGTCTCACAGGTTTAGAAAAAATTTTGATCAAACAACGCGCCAGTCTCTCAGCAACTTCTCAGACAAAGGAATTCCGACGAGGGGCTGGATGACTCCTCCCACAAGGAGTGCTCACAGGCGAATGACGTCACCGACAGGCGTGGAAAAACTCACGCATGCGCACGAGGGTTCAAGCATGTCTGACGTAAAAACATATGAATGAAATCCATATAGTTTTTGAAAAAAATAAAAAGGACCGTTACTTTATTGACAGCCCTCGTATGTGTATATCATAGGTGAATGTGTTACTGTAGCATTGGCATACTCTGAGTCACCACTCCCTCCAGGCGGATGACATTGGGGTGGTCAAACTGGGCCATGATGGAAGCTTCAGCCAGGAAGTCCCTCTTCTGTTTGTCAGTGTATCCTGCTTTCAGAGTCTTCAGCGCCACCGGGATGTCCCTTTTTCCTGGCAGTCTCATCCGTCCATAGCACACTTCACCAAACTCGCCTAAACATACAACAGACAGCGTGATCAATTTAACACCGACTGCATTCAGCCAGAAACTATTCCGCTTGCACTGCCCGGGATGTGCTTGTAAATGAGAATGTGTTTTAGTTACTTTGCGAGGTTAGATAAGGGAACAAATCTACTTATAAGCTGTCTGACCACATCTATGTGCAAAAACTCAAAGTAGGCTAATCACCGAACAGCCTCGTTGTCATTAATTCTTATCTTGAGCTCTCAAAAGAACTTCAAGCTTGACTTATATTATTTCTCTTCCTCACTTCAGTATTTTTTTGTGTGTTAAAGGCTGCGGCAGTAATATCTGGCACGTTGTATTGTGCAGCCTACACAGTGTTAGTATTCCCAGGCTGTCTGGGGAGCTTTGATTGACAGTCTCACACAACGCTCTGATTCCTCTCTGCCATCCTCCTCTCTGCTGCACACCGCAGCCTTTACACCGGCCAGTGATTTTAAGTTAGTTCAGCCAATGATTCTCAATATATGTGTGTCTGTTTATGTGTGTGAGTGTGCACCAGCTCGTGGTTTTACCTGAGCCAATGATTTTCTCTATTTTGATCCTGGAAGCTTCAATTTCTCTGGCAAACTCGTGGACCGCCTGGCAGGGGTCCTCGTATGTGTGCGGGTCGATATAGAACCTCGCGTCGGGGAATGACACTAAGATAAACAACATTAGCATTTGGTCACATATCAGAGAATGAGAGCAACTTCACATCTGAGCCCCTGTCAGTGGTGTGTGGAAGGGAAAGTTGATGAAAGAAAAGAAATGATTCGGAGGAAGGAGCAGCAGTAGGGGTGGGAGGTGGTGGGGTGGTGGTAAATATAATCCAGGTTATAAAGCCTCTGTGCTCCTGTAATTACTCACAGCCAGCTGAAATAGTTTGCTCTAAGGATGAACTTTACGACATCTAGATGAAAACGGGACCTGTTGGAGGAAGGCGATCTCAACGATTATGGGTAATAATTGAAGAACGTTGAGCCGAACATACCGTGACCGTTTTGGTAATGCATCTTCTCCTCATCGGAGTCCTGGAAGGCTTTGCTGTATCCACAGTGTCTATACAAACCACACAAATTCAAAGGACAAACACACACATACACACATATATAGAGACATACGGTGGGATGAATAGTGAGACATTTATGCTCCCAGCATCAAACAACATCAAATGGTATAGGAGAATTTGTGGCAAAGTCATTTCTGGGGATATCCTGCTACTAAAATAGCCTGACTCTCCCATGCAGTTATCTTGCAACCACCATAAGAAAAAGAATTTATACATTAACTCTCCATGGCCGAAGCCCTCATATACGACGGCCGAGTACAAGTTTTACTAAATTTTAAATAACTTTTTAATGATATGAGATAGAAACATACTTTTTTTGCTGAAAAGTTAACTCCACAGACTTTTGTGCCAGCCGTCCAACATGCTTGTACTCCTCACAGAAGCTGTGTGATGATGTGCTCAGTGTGAGTGTCCAGTCAGAACTGGTTCACCGTCACATGGTTTTCTAACATCCAATCGTAGGGCAGAGTAGTCTCACATGGTAGGTCAAAGACTGTTAGGAGCGTAAAAGCGTAGCATTGCGCTTATGAATGGGGGGAGGGGTGTTAACAGGGCCTCAAACTGTGAAGATAGGTTGTTTACAGTGCAGGAACACATTCCAAGAGGGCGTCAAACTCCATGGAAGTAAATTTGTGTTGTAAGCCTTTGTGTATAGCAGACAGAAATTGCTTTGAGATGTGGCAATAAAGACAACAAAATGCATAGGCCATTATGTATATTATTTCCAAATGTGCATGTGTTTATTGTTAGAACCTTTATTTTGTACATTATTTTGTGCAAGATGCCAACTACATTTATAAAGTGTCAAAATACTTATTATAGTTTTCTGTGTTTTGAATAAATGTGTGTAAAAATTATTTTCCACTTTATTATTTCCTTTCTTATTTCTGATTGTAAACCTTATTACACTAGAAAACACCACTATAGTATATATATTCTGAAAGTACACGTTGTCCTGAAAAGAGACATACCACTTGATTGTGGGATGCAGGGTGAGCTTTTAACAGCAATAATAAAACATTTATGCCAGGTGAGTGAACTGTCCAAAAAATGCCCTCGGACCCCAGAGGGATAAAAACACACATTTTTAGCTGCCAATATCAAAATGGGCAATATGGAAGGAATACATTGTTTGCGGATGTAGAAATAGGGACACAGAGGAAACAAAAGCCCCTGAAATTTCACAGAAGTCCAAAGCATTTTTTTTTTTTAGGAGAAAACTGTGTTTAAGAGAGATCGACAGGAGGGACCAAAGTCACGGGAAAATATTGGGAAACAGCCGATTATGAAGGAATGTGTTTGAAGTGATCATTTTATCGAAAGGTACATTTTCTTTAGCAAATGTTTCCTTTTGTACCAATTAGTTTCATTTGAATTGAATAACACATGCCATTTATTAGTAAGTAAGTCCCTTCGGCTGCTCCCTTGTTTGCACTCAGGGTCGCCACAGCAAATCCATGGTGGATCTGCATGTTGCCGGATGCCCTTCCTGACGCAACTCCACATTACATGGAGAAATGTGGCAGGGGTGGGATTTGAACCCGGGACCTTTTGCACTGAAACCTAGCGCATTAACCACTAGGCCACCACCATGTATAAAAACAAACAAAAATAAATAAATAACATGATACCCCTGTAGGCCTACAAGTTTTTGTAATCTTTCATTGCCATTGGGCTGAATAAAGCTGGACTCATGATTAGATATGTGTAGATTTGTCCATATTCCAAATGCAATCAGTTTGTCAAGCTGGATGCTTGGTGAGGTGTTTTTTTTTTCCCTGAGCTTCTGCATTTCATGACATTACATATGTTGAAACATCAGACATAATTTTCAACCTTACAAGAATTGTTAATGTTGCTATGATTCAAATACGAACAACAATGGTAAATTGGGCCATTCTGTGGAAGACCATTGCTGTGCGCATATTTGAGTATTATGTCACCTTCAAGATCCCCGAATTCTCCTATTCCTTTATAGCACATGATTAATCAAACAGTTTTTCACAGGTACACTACACGTCTTGGTATCACTGATCAAAGGTCATCAATAATCATATAGGAGTTATTTGACAGTTCAACTGCAGTTCAGTTCAACACTGATTCAAATGAGAAAAAATGAAAACAGCTTGTAATGTAGACATAATAAATGTCAATCACAAGTGCAGACTACCTGGTATTTATTGATTTAAAGTGCCATTATACTGAATCACCACCTGGTTTCACTTTGGTCAACAATTCTCTACCCTAACCCAAAACCCCAACTTTAACACCAGCCTCCAACTCCTTCATTCTGAGAAGTTTAGTCATTGCTGGCAGTTAAAAAAGAATGACAATCAGTGCACAAAAATTATTTTTATTATTAACCAGCTTAACACCAGCCATAACAGCAATGCTTTTACCAAATTCTGCACATACTAATATGTAAATGCAGACCATTTTCAGATATATTATGGCCAATTTTAGATGAATTTCTCTTTTTCATCAAGTTTTGTTGCACTTTCAAGTTTCATCTAAACCTCTGGGTTTTGTTCAGGGCTCAGGTTTGCTGTGGCATACTCTATACAACATAAATACTTGCAAGAAGAAACAGACAGGAAGAGAGGAAAATAGTGTTCTGTGCAAAGTCTGATTAGTATTAATATCCCCGTCACACAAGAGCACGAATGAGCGCGAATGCCCGTACAAATGAAGATTCGAGCCACATTCAGGGCAAATTCGAGCTGTATTCAAACTCCTCTTACAGCATTCTCATAGCAGTCAGCACATTTGTGCAGCTAGAGCACATGCACTGTACACTCATGTTGCACTCATGTTGGAAAACAACTGAACGGCGGTCGAGGCAATTCATGCACAATTCAAAGCATTCGGAGAGTATTCGAGGGACTGTTGGAATTGGTTGAATATGTGGAATCCTGGCTGAATGTCCCGACCGTGCCTGCACGCACCTCCCTGTCACACCAGAGCACGAATGAACCCAAATGCCACACGAATGGACATTGAACAACATTTGGGCAAATCTGAGCTGCATTCGAAATCCTCGCACAGCATTCTTGAGTGCAATCCACACAGTCGGGCACATTAGCACAGCCAGCTCGACTGTAAAGTACATGCACATCACTGTTAAGCTGAATTCGAAGTGGGGAAAGGCCTCTGGTGATTTCATGGCCTCCTGTGCCCCTCCTGCGCCTTTCTGTCTGGTCGTTGTAACAGCTGATTGAAGCCCTGTGTGTGCATAAGGCTAGACCATCCACACACCCTGCTGTACGTGTGTGTGGTCAGAACAGCTGATCGCACTGCAGCACATGCTTGTGCTCATAACAGCACTGCTTGTGCATAAAACTGGAACATCCACACACTACTCTGTGCTCTTAACAGCTGACTGAGGTGCTGCACGTGCGTCAGGTTGGGTCTTCTTATCACCCGCTCTGTGTGTGTGCAAATATCATCTGATTGCTTTATTGCTCATGCATGAACCCATCTGGTCAGCAGGGCATACAGAAATTGCTTTGAGATGTGGCATAAAGACAAAGAAAATGCATATGCCATTTTGCATATATTGTTCAAAATGTGCATTAGTGTTTTTTGTTAGAACCTTTATTTTGTACATTATTTTGTACAAGATGCCAGATTACCTTTATAAAGTGTCAAAATACTTATTATAGTTTGCTGTGTGTTTTGAATAAATATGTGTGAAAATTCTTTCCGCTTTATTTTTTCCTTTCTTATTTTTGATTGTAAACCTTTATTACACCTTTATTACACTTATAAAACATCACTATAGCTGTACATGTGTGTGGTCAGAACAGCTGATCGCACCGCAGCACATGCTTGTGCTCATAACAGCACTGCTTGTGCATAAAACTGGAACATCCACACACCACACTGTGCTCTTAACAGCTGATTGAGGTGCTGCACGTGCGTCAGGTTGGGTCCTCTTATCACCCAATCCATGAACTGAGATGTAAAAAGGTCATGGGTTGGATGCTATTTGACATCTAGCAGTGGGACATGGCTGCTTTTCTGAAGTGCAGACCACATCACTCGCTCTGACATGCCCCTCCCTTTGCTTGCCTTCCACCCTGACCTTCGGTGGCACTGGAGGTGCATTCTGCATATTACTGCTACATTCTGCTGGCAACGTGGGGTTTTGTGCTGTTCTTTTTATTCTTTGGCTTTTTTATTTTATTTTGTTTGTATTTTTGCATGTTTCATGCTGTGTTGTGTCTGCATTTGACCTGCACTCTACATAGTCAACCTGGATTTGGGAGCTGCTGCACTCCAAAAGAGCGCAAAACATTCAGGGTGACTTCGACACACGTTCTGGGCATTCGTACAGCATTCGTACATGACTGTATGAATGTCTGTCCCACAGGAATGCAGCTCAGATTTTGGCTGTTTTTCCCATTCGGGCTGATTCTGTTATGTGTCGGACGCAGCTCGGAGAACCGACCAGCGTTTGAAGGACCCAGTATGAAATAAGCAGAGCACGGTACAAAGGCTAACTGAATTTAATACATAACAGTGATCATAATAATAATAAAAGGTGCGGTCTGGCGTGGTGCGCTCCCAGCAGCGCTAATGGTCCGGAGCCAGAAGCTGTTTCGGACCCAAGGACCCCGCCGACACCCCCCAGGTGGCCGCAACAACCGAGTCTGTGAAAGAAGGAACCATTATGTGAGTCCACACTCTACACACAGAACACTTAAAGGTGTACAAACAGCAAACACTTCCTGGCTTGATTACTGATCAGCTTCCAACCTGCAGGCATGGAACATCCCGTTCACAAATCACCACCGCAGTGGAAGCTGATACATGACTAACATACAGCTCAATACAATAAGGTGTGAGGGACACCACATTTACTGACTGTATAACTGTTAGTCACAAAATCCAACGTACCTCAGGAAGTGTGCTGACGAGCGTGAGACCTCACCCTCTCCTCTTTCACAGACCGTGCATCAAACCTGGACATTCTCAGCGTCCGCTGCTGATGAGATGGCTCCCAAGACGACGATCTCACCCGTCTGGTCACAAGGTCGAGTCTCTGGCAAATGCACACTGTGCACTTCAGTCTTAAATGCCAACATACTCCAATCCCTCCAGATGCACCTCAGCTGTGAGTCCTGACGAGTCGCAGGTGATCAGGGTGAAGTCCTAACAGCCTCAGCAACACAGCCACTCAGTCCCAAATGCACGCCACCTGGGAGGAAACACAAAAGGCAAACAAACCAGCAGCCAGGCCCCCCCAGCCATACAACAGTACCCCACCCTCACGGGAAGCCTCCCGGCGACCACACACACCTGGCCCAGGAGAAAACACCCCCCTCCAGGGACCATGGCTGGAAACCACGTCCGCGTTAGTCCTCCAACAGACTGGTTGAACTGGCTGCATCTTTGCCTTTGTTTCTGACAGTCTTAGCACAGGTGTGGCCAGGAGTTCCTACACCTGTGCGGTCAGCCTTTAACCAAACGTGTGATTAGTCAAAAACAAAACAACCAAAACATCCCCCCCCCTCCCCCCCAGAGGACCGTTCCATCAAACCCCAGGGAAGGGGAGAAAAGAAAAACAACCCACATGTAAACACACAAACAAAAATGCCAAAAGACCCCCCCCTCCTCCCCCCCAAACGACACGCAGGGACCAACACCCCCCCAGAGGGCCACCCGCCAGGTCCAGGAGTAATAACCACGGCCGAGGTCCCTCTGGGATCCACCGTCACCCACGGGGACTACCAGCGCCCCCCAGAGGACCACTCGTCAACCCCAGGAGACGCCTCCCCACACGACCAATGGACCCAGCCCCGGCCGCCCACGGCTAGATGGACCCAACGCCTTTCCCCCCCAGAGGACACCACAGTCAAACCCTGAGGGTGGAAACTGGGGGAGGAAAAACAAAACAAAAACCCCAAACCCCCCCCCCCCCCCCCTCCCGGGTGCAGAGGCCACCTGGGAAACGCCCAGCACAACCTAACTGCACCCCTCCAGCAATGCCGACACTACGGCACCCCCCGGCTGGAGTCAGAGGAGAAGAGAGGGCATAACAAAAAACAAAGAGAAAAAACAACCCAAATACCACCCCATCACCCCCCAGGGGACCGTTCCATCTAACCCCGGGGAGGGGGGAAACAAAAAGAAACAAAGAAAAAAAAAACAGACCAACACACAGTTATTTGGGTCCCCGTCTTTCCTTTTCTTTTTCTTTTTTTGTGTAGCAAAGGCTGCAGGATCACACCCCCAGACAAACAGTGGACAACAAAAAACAAAAACCCACTCAAAAAACACCCACACAAAATGAACCAACACAAAACAAATCAGTGAGTTATACCGTCAAGCTCAACCACATGGAACACACCTGTTCCTACTCAAGAGCTTGACGGTACCGTGATTCAGTCACCACAAGGGGGAACCAGAGTGCTAAAAAATGAAAAACCCCCTTTGGTGACAAAAAACAAACGAGCTGCATCCTCGTGCGCAGCTGTGTGCAACACAACCAAAATGTGCTCAACTAAATAACGCCGGAGCTGAAACAACAGACGCAGTAGTTACCTTTTATCCGGGGAAACGGGGCTACGACTGTAGCACAGGAAGCCCAGCAACCCGTGCTAACAGAGCTCCGCTGTGCGCGTGAACCCATTACAAACGCACTCTTGCAGCTCCCGTTTAAACCTCTTATCCAGTCGGAGTGTGACGCGAAGCTGTCGCCAGTCACACTCCACCACGACCCACGGATAAGGCACAAACACAGGACACGGCTGCAAGAGAGCACAAATTAGTATCTAGTAATGGGTTCTCAAACACGCACCTTCCGGGCGGAGAGCCCCGCAACTGATCCGGATAACCACTGAACGTCTGCTGCCGCCTTCCCGGCGCGTTACCGTCTCTGCTACCGCTGGGTCCGTGATGTTTGGCCAGAGACTACTGTTATGTGTCGGACGCAGCTCGGAGAACCGACCAGCGTTTGAAGGACCCAGTATGAAATAAGCAGAGCACGGTACAAAGGCTAACTGAATTTAATACATAACAGTGATCATAATAATAATAAAAGGTGCGGTCTGGCGTGGTGCGCTCCCAGCAGCGCTAATGGTCCGGAGCCAGAAGCTGTTTCGGACCCAAGGACCCCGCCGACACCCCCCAGGTGGCCGCAACAACCGAGTCTGTGAAAGAAGGAACCATTATGTGAGTCCACACTCTACACACAGAACACTTAAAGGTGTACAAACAGCAAACACTTCCTGGCTTGATTACTGATCAGCTTCCAACCTGCAGGCATGGAACATCCCGTTCACAAATCACCACCGCAGTGGAAGCTGATACATGACTAACATACAGCCAATACAATAAGGTGTGAGGGACACCACATTTACTGACTGTATAACTGTTAGTCACAAAATCCAACGTACCTCAGGAAGTGTGCTGACGAGCGTGAGACCTCACCCTCTCCTCTTTCACAGACCGTGCATCAAACCTGGACATTCTCAGCGTCCGCTGCTGATGAGATGGCTCCCAAGACGACGATCTCACCCGTCTGGTCACAAGGTCGAGTCTCTGGCAAATGCACACTGTGCACTTCAGTCTTAAATGCCAACATACTCCAATCCCTCCAGATGCACCTCAGCTGTGAGTCCTGACGAGTCGCAGGTGATCAGGGTGAAGTCCTAACAGCCTCAGCAACACAGCCACTCAGTCCCAAATGCACGCCACCTGGGAGGAAACACAAAAGGCAAACAAACCAGCAGCCAGGCCCCCCCAGCCATACAACAGATTCATGCTTCATTCATGCTCATTCATGCTAAATGTGACAGGGTCCTAACTAATGTCATAACTGTAGATATGGAGAAAGTTATGTTGGTCACAAAATAAAAGCTACAGTACTTCATGAAGAAGGAGGGTCTGAGAATTTTTTGAGAGTGCCCTGGGACAGGCTTAAGAATACCGGGTTTTGAATCTGGGCTCTGGTTTTAGATGTTTGTCAATCAAGACAAAACAGTTTTAGGCTGATCCCCTTTTTGAGAATTGACTTGTATGAAGTCTTTGGAGAGAAGCACCGCCAAATGAACAGGAGGCTGATTTTAATGGCTGTATGTCATTTTAAAAGGTTTCTTTACATGTAATGAGATTAACATGCACACATTTGGCTCTGCAGTGATTCTCTCCATGTTACCAGACACTTCTCATGACATTTCCACCAGTTTACTGAGTGTTTGTACCTTGCCGTGTACCGTTAGTACATAATGAAGCTGTTTAGCTTGAGACAATGTTTGTGTTCTAAATCAATACTGCACCAATTAAAATAGCTTTGCACTGAGTGAAAAAGATGAAGAAAAAACATGTAAAATTAGAGCCCAGGTTGAAAAATACCACAGTCCTGTAAATCCTAACTTTTTTCTGCCTCATTATAAATTTGGCATTTGGTTACCACCAGGTGCACTGGGTTGCCACAGTGGCTCCGTTAGCGCTCCCGAGAGCTCTTCCTGATGTAACTGCTGTTCTATGTGGAGAAACATGTGCAGCTCCTGGTGTTCCTCAGGGATCCCCGAGCCATATACTAATCAGGACTCTACTTAATGTCTGAGATCTGCCAGGATTAGGTGTGCGCAGAGCAGCATGGCAGGTTTTGCTTCATTCTAATTTTCCAAGTCAATTTAAACCAAGGTGCAATTTTCCACCATGCAGTAAAAGATTGCAAGTGAAGAACTTCACTGGGCTGGTTGGGAAAGAAAATAGTTTATATCTATATACCTTCTGTCATGAAATTTCACATCTTTTTAAGAAAATCATTTTTTTATTCCACCATTCCACCTGCATAAATTGTGATACAACAGAAAAATGCTTTACTATACACAGCTTCTCCAGTCACAGCTACAGAAGCCTGTAATCCTTCAGAGTTGTCATGGGTGTCTTACTTCACTTTTCTTCTTTTTGCATGGCCAGTCATGTTTTATTTTCTTGTTTGGAACTGCCTCCTCCTGATATATTTATGACACAATACCATACTATACCTCTCCAGGAACCATCACCTTATTGTGGTGGAGAGGTTTCTGTGCTGCTATGAACCTGAGAGCAGTGTCATCTGGAGCCTTTGTGCCCCTGGTAGGGTCTCCCATGGCAAATTGGTGTCAGGCAAGAGGGCAGACTAAGAATGTTTTACAAGACACCATGACAAAATAAGGCAAAGGAAATGTGACCTGGCTTGGAGGAAGCCTGAGCCCCCATCTGGAGCCAGGCCAGGAGACAGGGCATGTAAGTGAGCACCTGGTGGTTGGGCTTGCCACGGAGCCCAGCTCGGCACAGCCCGAAAAGGCAATATGGACCTTCCATCTCCCCTGTAGGCTCACCACCCGCAGGGGGAACCACTGGTGTCGGGTGTGCTTGGGTGGCAGTGAAAGTCGAGGGCCTCGGCGGACCAGACCCTGGCGGGAAGGGCTAACTCTGCAGGTGTGGATCATCACCACGCATTGGGGGAAGGAGCCGGAGCTTGTGCGGGAGGTGGAGATTACCAGTTAGATCTGGTGGGCCTCACTTCCACGCACAGCCTCGGCTCCTGAAATATTCTCCTTGAAAGGGGTTGGACCTTATCCTTCTCTGGAGTTGCCCAGGATATGAGGCGGTGGGTGGGTATCGGATTACTCACAAGTTCCCATCTGAGTGCCGCTATGTTGGAGTTTACCCCGGTAGATGAGGGGTCACCTTCCTGTGCTTTTCGGTGGAAGGATGCTCTAACTGTTGTTTGTGCATATACAAGTACACTGAACAGCAGTTTGGAGTATTCGGCCTTCTTGGAGTCCATGAATAGAGTCCTATATAGATCTTCAACTCACACCTCCAGTGGAGTTTTTTCGAGCATCTCTGTGGAGGTTGGACGCATTGAACCAGAATGGGCAATGTTCAAAGCTTCCATTGCTGAAGCAGCAACAGAAAGCTGTGGCCTGAAGGGCTTAGGTGCCTCAAAGGGTGGCAACCCTCAAACACTGTAGTGGACACCAGTGGTCAGGCAAGCCGTCCAACTGAAGAAGGAGTCCTTCTAGGATATGTTATATTGGGGGACTCTGGAGGCAGCTGCAAGGGCCTGAAGGGTGGCAGCCTCTGCTGTGGGGGAGGCAAGGCAGCGGGTGTGGGAGGAGTTTGGAGTACCCATGGAGAAGGACTTTCGGTCGGCACCAAGGTGCTTCTGGAGGGCCGTGAGTCACCTCAGGAGGGGAAAATGGGGAACCATTCAAGCTCTCAACAGTAACTATGGATGACCTCAAATGAGGATGTAATCCGGTGCTGGAAGGAACACTTTGAGGAACTCTTGCATCACACTGGAGCGCTCTCTATAGTAGGGGGAGAGCTGGAAGCTGATGGTGGATTATCATCACTTTCCCTGGTGGAAGTCACTGAGTTAGTCAAACAGCTCTGCAGTGGCAAAGCCCAGGGAGTTGATGACATCTGTCCAGAAACGATGAAGGCTCTGGGTGTGGAGAGAATGTCTTGGATGAGATGTCTCTTCAACATTGCGTTGAGGTCTGGGACAGTGTCTAAGAAGTGGCAAACTAGGTATCAGGTTGCGTGGACAGAGACGTCTGGACACAAATGCAGGACTCAAACTCACACCTCTGAACTTTAAGATTGTTTACTGGTTGGTGAAGCAGGGTCCAGTACACAAAAAAGCAGTCCATGATCAGCAAACAAATTAGTAACATCAGGCGATAAGGCGTGGTCACAAAAACAGGCAGGTGGTCAAAAAACACAACATGGCAAGCAGGACTAGGAACAAACATAAACAGAGCTGGCATAGAGCACAACGATCTGGTGGAGAACTAGTGCAACCAGTGAAGCGTATATAGACCCTGGTGATGAGCTACAGATTAGAAACAGGTGTGTGGACAGCTCCAGAACAGGGTGTTGTCCAGACAGTGTGCACCACCCACCACCAAGCACGAAGAGAGACAGACAAGAGAGATAGGGACAGACAAAGCCCAAGCAGGAAAAAACCCAGCAAGAGAAATCACACACTGAAAAACCATCAAAACAAAACTAACAGAACTAAACAGAGCAAAACATGATGCAAAAGTCCAGAACGTGACACTAGGGTGGTGGTCCCCATATTTAAAAAAGGGGACCAGAAAGTGTGTGCCAATTACAGGGGCATCACATTACTCAGCCTCCCTGGTAAAGTCTACTCTAGGGTGCTGGAAAGGAGCGTTTGGCCGATAGTCGAACCTCTGATTAAAGAGGAATAATGCAGGTTCCATCCTGGTCCGACCAGCTCTTCATTCTCACAAGGATCCTGGAGGGTGCTTGGGACTATGCCCATCCAGTCTATGTGTTTTGTGGACCTGGAGAAGCCATATGATGGGGTACCCCGGGAGATATTGTGGGAGGTGCTGCGGAAGTATGGAGTGAGGGGGGTCCCTTGTCAGGGCCATCCAATCTCTGTGCTTACAAAGCGAGAGCTGTGTTTGCGTGCTCGGCAGTAAGTCTGACACATTTCTGGTGGAGGTTGGCCTCGGCCAGAGCTGGGCCTTATCACCAATCTTGTTTGTAATATTCATGGACAGGATATCAGGGCATAGTAGGGGTCGAGGAGGGTTTCCACTTTGGTGGGCTCAGGGTCTCATCACTGCTTTTTGCAGATGATGTGGTCCTGTTGGCTTCATTGGCCTGTGACCTTCAATACTCGCTGGATCAGTTTTCAGCGAAGTGTGAAATAGCTGGGATGAGGATCAGCAACTCTACATCTGAGGCCATAGTTCACAGCAGGAAACCGATGGATTGCCCACTCTGGGTAGGGAATACAGTCTTTCCCCAAGTGAAAGAGTTCAAGTACCTTGGGGTCTTTTTCACGAGTAAGGGGACAATGGAGTCTGATATTGGCCAGAGAATCTGAATAGCAGAGTCACTGCTGTATTCAACTTTACTGTACGGTTGTGACAAAAAGGGATCTGAGCCAAAAGGCGAAGCTCTCGATCTACTGGTCAATTTTTGTTCCTACTCTCATCTATGGTCATGAGGGTTGGGTCATGACCAAAAGAACTAGAACACAGGTACAAGCGGCCAAAATTGGTTTCCTTTGGTGGGTGGCTGGTGTTTCCCTTAGAGATATGCTGAGAAGCTCGGTCATCTGTGTGGAGGTCAGAGGAGAACCGCTGCTCCTTCAAGTTGACAGGGGCCAGCTGAGGTGGTTTGGGCATAAGGTAAGGATACCTCCTGGGCACCTCCCTGGGAAGGTTTTCCAGGCACGTCCATTTGGGAGGAGACCCCAGGGAATACCCAGGATGAGGAATGATTATATTGTATCTCCACAATGGCTTGGGAACGCCTCGGGATCCACCAGTCAGAGGTGGTCAATGTGGCCCAGGAAAGGGAAGGCTGGGCTCCCCTGTTTGGAACTGTTGCCCCATGACCCGATCCCAGATAAGTGGTTAAAGATGAGTGATGAGTGTGACTATACTACAACCCCAGTTCCAATGAAGTTGGGACGTTGTGTAAAATGTAAATAAATACAGAATACAATGATTTGCAAATCCTCTTCAACCTATATTCAATTGAATACACCACAAATCCAATCCAATCCAATCCACTTTATTTATATAGCACATTTAAACAACAGAACAGTTTCCAAAGTGCTGCACATAAAAATGATTATACAAACTAAACAAAACAATAAACCAACTCAGATACTAATAAATAAACATAAAAACAATAAAAGAATAAATAAATAAAACACTGGGCCAAAGACAACAGAGGACCATACAACTCATGCAGAGCTAAAAGCCAGAGAATAAAAGTGGGTCTTCAGACGAGACTTAAAACACTCCACTGTGGGGGCTGTTCGAATGTGGAGAGGCAGAGCGTTCCAGAGTCTGGGCCCAGCCACAGAGAAGGCCCTGTTCACAAAGACAAGATATTTAATGTTCAAACTGATAAAAACTTAAAATTAGGGGAGGTGATGGTCTAAGGTGTTGGGCTAGAGTCCAGAAGATCATGGGTTCAAATCCCTGCCTGACTGGAAAATCACTAAGGGCTCCTGGGCAAGGCCTTTAATCCCCTATTGCTCCCGGTGTGTAGTGAGCGCCTTGTATGGCAGCATCCTGACATGGGGGTGAATGTGAGGCATAATTGTAAAGTGTCTGATGCAGATAGAAAAGCGCTATATAAACGCAGTCCATTTACCATTTACCATTAATAAACTTTACTGTTTTTGTGCAAATATTTGCTAATTTTGAAATGGATGCCTGCAACATGTTTCAAAAAAGCTGTGACAGTGGTATGTTTACCACTGTGTTACATCACCTTTCATTCTACAACAATCAATAAGCGTTTGGGAACTGAGGACACTAATTGTTGAAGCTTTGCAGGTGGAATTATTTCCCATTCTTGCTTGATGCACGACTTCAGTTGTTCAACAGTCCGGGGTCTCTGTTGTCGTATTTTGTGCTTCATAATGCACAACACATTTTCAATGAGGTCTAGACTTCAGGCAGGTCTAGTACCTGCACTCTTTTACTACAAAGCCAAGCTGTTGGAAGATGTGCAGAATGTGGCTTGGCATTGTCTTGCTGAAATAAGCAGGGACGTCCCTGAAAAAGACATTGCTTGGATGGCAGCATGTGTTGCTCCAAAACCTGGATGTACCTTTCAGCATTGACTACTAACACACCCTCATACCATCGTAGATGCTGGGTTTTGAACTTTGAGGTGGTACCAATCTGGATGGTCTTTTTCCTCTTTTGTCCGGATGACACGATGTCCGTGATTTCCAAAAATAATTTGAAACGTGGACTTATCAGACCACAGCACATTTTTCCACTTTGCGTCTGTCCATTTCAAATGAGCTCGGGCCCAGAAAAAGTGGTGGCGTTTCTGGATGTATGGCTTTCGCTTTACATGGTAGAGTTTTAACTTGGACTTGTAGATGTAGCAATGAACTGTGTTAACTGATAATGGTTTTCTGAAGTATTCCTGAACCCACGTGGTAAGATCCTTTACACAATGATGTCAGTTTTTTATGCAGTGCCGCCTGAGGGATCGAAGGTCACGGGCATTCAATGTTGGTTTTTGGCCTTGCCGCTTATGTGTAGAACGTTCTCCAGATTCTCTGAACCTTCTGATTATATTATGGACTGTAGATGATGGATCACTAAATTAATTGCAATTGAACATTGAAAAATATTGTTCTTAAACTGTTGGACTATTTTTTTTCATGTAGTTGTTCACAAAGTGGTGATCCTCACCCGATCTTTGCTTGTCAACAGCTGAGACTTTTGGGGATGCTTCTTTTATATCCAATCATGACACTCACAATTAGTGTCGTCCATTCCCAAGCGCTTATTGAGTGTTGTTAGAAGGAAAGGTGATGTAACACAGTGGTAAACATACCACTGTCCCAGCTTTTTTTAAATGTGTTGCAGGCATCCATTTCAAAATGAGCAAATATTTGCACAAAAACAATAAAGTTTATCAGTTTCAACATTAAATATCTTGTCTTTCTGGTGTATTCAATTAAATATACAGTAGGTTGAAGAGGATTTGCAAATCATTGTATTCTGTTTTTATTTACATTTCACACAATGTCCCAACTTCACTGGAATTGGGGTTGTATGTTTATTTCTCAAAAAGAAGCCAGAAACAAGCCCCGAGGCTCATTGCGGCTAGTGATTATCCATTGGGTACGTAGTGTGAAACAGATGAGAGTTTACACCTCCCCCTGGTGGAATGGAAGTCTATGGTAGGTTACTTAAACATGTAAGGTTGGAATCCATTTACAACTGGGTGAAATGAGAATGCAGATGAATGTCTTCAATTTATTCTATTTCTCAAGGACTGATGTCCAAGACCAAAGTCCAAGACATATTCAGTGACTTAAAGATGTTTATATATCCATCCCCTAACTTGTATAAAGGCAAGTGTCTGTAGAATCATCTGTTAATACAAATCATCTGTGATGATTTGTATTAACATTAATCCTTGTATTTAGTTTGTTCATTCACTTATGGGCTATGAAAATGGAAGGACTCTATAAAAATGGCTGTAATTCCTAAATAGTTAATGCAACATTTTTGTTAAACCTCTTGAATTAAAGCTGAACATCAACACAGCAATCATATAATCACTGTTTCATTTCAACTCCATTGTGGTGGTGTAGAGAAGCAAAAGTCAAAAAAAATTCTGTCCAGTTACTTATGGACCGGACTGGATATGTATATGCCCCAGTCAAACTTGTGTAGTTGCCATAGCAATGTTGAACACCTTTAAACAATTTAATATGGATTTTTCCTCAAGCTGAACTGAAACGAACTGCAGTTGAAAGTATGAATTAATGAAGAGCAATAAATTAAATTATTCTGTGTAGTACTACAAAGACGTAAGTTAAAGACATCAAAAGTGGGAAGGGAGTAGCACATGAGATAAGTAGGATAAGTTGGCTTGCAAGCTTCTGGACATGAATCAATATAATTAAATTCATCATGATGTGGAAATCATGATTTAAGAAAATAGCAAAATAAGACAGTGAAAAGACGGATGAGAGAAGTTTGCACTCCTCTTTCCTTCATCAGCATTACTAATGGAGAAGCATGCATATTATTATATAGTATATAGAGCTCAACAGTGTTGGCTTGTAAAAATCGCATTCATATTATCCGTAGGGATTAAGATTGTGGGTTAAAAAAGTGTAACTATGGACTCACTAAGAGCTACGATGTTGTGCACTAATGGTATGTGGTTCTGTTGAAGACACAAGTCTGTATGATATTAACCTTATTTGAATAATAATGTGTTTTGTTTGCAATGTCACCAAAAGAACTACATTACCCACAATCCCAAATAGAAATGGTGACATCACTGATGGACGGACATCACTGTTATGAGGAAAATGCTTTTTTGTTTTGTTTTTAAACCCAGGTAAGCACAGTGTAAACAGATGGTGATGCACTCAGACCTAGGCAGCAAACCTGGGGCAACAGAGCGTTTTCCATCGCTATCCCTTCCCTCTAGAACACTCCACCAAGACTGTACTCTATACTCATTCTAATACTAATTCTAATTCTAATTCTAATTCTATACTCACTTTTCAAAATGCACCCCTCAAATCTGCCTTTAATCTTTTTTATACTTTAAAAAAGTGTGTTTGTTTTATATGTATTTCAAAGTGCAGTGGTGTATTTTAAAATGTGCTACATGAAAAACTAGAGCACTGCACTCATAGAGCACATAGCCCCGCCAACACTTAGTTGACAATTCCACAAAATTTTACCTTCAAAAAAACTTTTAAAGTCAAAGTCCTGTTAGAAGTGACTTTTCATTGGCTAAATTAGATCAAACCAAATTTTAGGAGTATGTATTTTGTTCATGTACTTGAAGGTTGAAGGTTTTTTGATTTTGTCAGGGTTTTTTTTTTTTTTTTACTTTTTGGGTTTTTGAATTCTTTTTCGAAGATTTTCACAGAACATTGGTTATCTCAATTTGTCATTGCTTTTTGACACTTGGTTTCTGATTGATAACTGGAAGACAGACAAACAGGCATAAAATTGGAACGTCCATCTAATTTTGGTGATGTAGCTAAATCCATAACAGAAAAATGAGAGCAACTGAGGCACTTTTGATTGAGATATAATGCAAAATGTACATCAAATGGGCTTTGCAATATTACATTGAAATGTCTACAAAATCCACAATCTGGATCAGATCTGGATCAAACGTTGTTAGATGACAGTGAGTGCGAATCTGCACCTCACTATCAAATATGAGAGTAATTGGGGCATGTTTGATTAAGGTATAATGTAAAACAGTCATTAAAAGGGATTTCAATGTTAAATTGAAATGACTACAAAATCTGTAATCTGGATCAGATCCAGATCAAACTGTCAGTCAAAAAGGGATACACAGTCAATTTTGCATAGTAAAATATACTCTGCCAGGACTACATTTGGTCCCAGTCCAAATAGAATTATACGGTATACGGTACGGTAAGGTTTATGTCCACATTCGACCTGTACTCTCGGTAGTTGAGTAAAATTTACTCTGCTGGGATAACATTTGTTCCCACTCCAAATAGAGTTAAAGATACTCTGTCACAGTGCTAAATCACCTCTATCACAGTGTAAAATTAACTCTGTCATGCTATGAATGACTCTTATTGGAGTTGGAAATTTTGATTTGACAAGATGGTACAGCTGATTTCATTCTACAATAGAATGTATTTAACTCTATTTGGACAGGGAACAAATGTTATCCCAGCAGAGGATATTTTACTCTGCAAAATTTACTGTGTACAGCCCTACATAACATTATGAACTTTGAAAGAAACTTGATTTTTTTGACAAAGTTATGATTTTTTGAAAATTCCTTCAATGTTAAAGATAGGGACTTTTTCCAATTTTCCAAGATTTGTCCTGACTTTGCCCTTCGATCAGTTCTTGCCTATCAGGATATGAATCTTCAGTAAAAAACAAAACAAACAAACAAAAAAAACTTCATAACAATATGTGAAACATTGTGGGCTCCAGGCTCTTCACAAACAGACAAACAAACAAACAAACAGGGGCGAAAACATAACCTTCTCCAACTTTGCTGGTGGAGGTAAAAATGTGTTATTGTTATTAGAAGGACATGGTAAATGGTATGAGCTCTAAGGGCATGTGGCAGAACAACATTCGAACAGCCAGAAATTCCTTTGTGAGTGAATGAGGAATCAGCTGACAGATGATACTGTTGTGAGGTAAATGCTACACCAGCACTGGTGGATGCCTGAGTGATGACTGCAGTCAGGAACGAAGCACTGTACGGTATCCATCATGCTATACAAAACTATTATTATATGCTATTAGTGAGTCCCTTCGGCTGCTCCTTTGTTTGCACTCAGGGTCGCCACAGAAAATCCAAGCAGGATCTGCATGTTGAATTGGCACAAGTTTTACATTACACATTACATGGAGGAATGTGGCGTTAGTGGGGTTTGAACTGGGAACCTTTTGCACAGAAACCAAATGCATTCATTATTAACCATATAAACACTAAGATAATGAAAAGGATAAGAAGATCGGGAAGGCTGAAAGTCATTCACTATGATCTCTAGGATTTGCAGTGAATTGTGGGATGAGTAGTTCCTTTACCCTTATAAGTAATTATGTGCACAGTCTTGTACCTTTACTGTTACTTTTTTCCTTTATTTATTTCTTTGTTAAATAAAAACTTTTTATGTTCATGATTTATCTTGTAGCCGATCAACTTGGTTTAAGTCATTCACTATAGTCTCTAAGATTTGCAGTGCATGGTGGGATGAATACGTAGTTCCTTTACCCTTATATGTAAATTATGTGCACCGTCTTGTACCTTTACCGTTACTTTTTCCTTTATTTATTTATTTGCTAAATAAAAACTTTTCATGTTCATAATTTATCTTGTAGCTGATCAGCTTGGTTCAAGTCATTCACTATAGTCTCTAAGATTTGCAGTGCATGGTGGGATGAATACGTAGTTCCTTTACCCTTAAATGTAATTATGTGCACAGTCTTGTACCTTTATCATTACTTTTTTTATTTATTTATTTGCTAAATAAAAGCTTTTTATGTTCATGATTTATCTTGTAGCTGATCAGCTTGGTTCAAGTCTAAAAACACTTTATATTTTCTGAAATACCACTTGGAAAAAATAAATGGGATTTTTACTTCGGGAACCAGAACCCTTAAAAAAGTGGGAAGTCACTGTGGAGCTCTTTGGGACACAAATCAAAGTGCAAATCATCATGAAGTTATTTGAGCTTGTTCACACTGGCTTAAATGAGATCTTTTAATTTTTAAAGAATATTTTAGGCATACATATATAGGAGTGAATTCTTTGAATTTTACGTACTTGCAGCCAACACTACATTAGTTAAGAATATTAAAAAGCATGAAGAAATACAGCACACTAGGGTTTGATAACAAGCAACATTACACAAAGAGAAGCAAGGTAGTGTAAGAAAGTGTTCCACACACAGCAGCGATGGGTAGTGTGGTAAAGTGTAGCCTTGCCGTTTCCTGCAGATGACGACAGCCAGAAAGGTGATAAGGCCCGACACCAGGGCCATACAGATCCAGATGATGGTCATGGTGTTGTAGCGCAGGGGAGCTGCAAAACACACACAAACATCATGTATCTGAGACATCACAGTCTGCACACACTCTAGAACTGAGACTGCAGGTAGAGTGTGAAGATAAATAAGAAACCGTCATTTCATTAAAGAGAACCACCATTGTAATTACTTCTTGTTTGCAATTCAAATGTTTTACTTTCATTAAAGGTTAGGCACTTTCAGCGTTGTTAAATGATTTCAATCAGGAAATGGTGTGAATGCCAAGTCATGATCGAGTTTCAAGCCATTTTATTAACTCAGACATATTTGAAGTTCGATTTTTAAAATTTTTACAATTTTTAAAATCATTATAACTGTTTCAACAATTAATACATTTTATAGACTGTAAAAACAATCTGAAAATGCTGTTGCTTTTACAGAAACAAAACTGGTTGCTGTGGTTGCTTGAATAATTCTGTAAAAATACATAAAAATATGGAAATACATTTAAAGAAAATACTATTAATTTTACAATATAAAACTGGGATAATCTGCAAAAAGTTAATAAATCTAGAATTAGATAAAGACCAGGGCCGTATATAGGAATATGAAAGGGGGGGTTCAAATCCTTGACTTGGGGGTCCAGTGGGCTGCAGGGCCCCTGGTGGGGTTGAGGGGCAACACCCTTCTGGGGGGCTCAGGGGGGCAAAGCTCCCCGAAGCAGAAGCCTTTTGAGGATTTCGAGGGGTAAAAAGCTACATAAATTTCATTTGAAACCCAAAATGTATCATTTTAGGAGATACATTTTTATATACAAATAGTCCTTACTTGGGATTGGATCAGTTGCCATAAGAACCATCCAGGAAGAACCAAGATAACATTAATGCAAACTTTATACCAGCCTGAAAAAACTCATGCATGCGCACGAAGGTTTAAGCTTGTCTGATGCAAGCGCACATGATTCAAATCCATATAGTTTTTGCAAAAAATAAAAAGGTTGGATAGTTTTCTAACAGACCTCGTATTTAGTGGTATTAATATTCGCATTTACATTATGAATATGTACGTATATGTACGTTATGTATTAAAATAGCGGTATTTAATTTGGCGACCTTTTTTAACTCGCAAAATTCACATAATAAATCCCACACGAATATTTGCACCTTTACATTATTTGCAACAGGAAGGAGAAGCTCCCTTTATTTCTCAGCTTATACATACAAACATGTTTTGACAAACCAGACAAGTGTAATTCTGTGTCTACATGGGTATTTACAAGCCTACTAATCTGTTTGATATCAGAGGAGGATAGGGACCAGGGAGCAAAAATTCTCAACCCTCATGGGAAAAATTTATCTAGCAGTTTCCCCTTTCATCACTTAAGGGATTACTCTGGCAGAGGAAATTGAAACTTGAGGGTGTGTGATAATAGCTGTCTAAAAGTTAGTGCTTGTTGCTTATTATCAATGAAAAGAAAATACATAATGTTGATATCCAGATCAGAAAAAAATCTGAATTCTCGGGGGGGGTTCGGTTGAACCCCCTCTATATATGGGCATGAAAGACAGCTGTGAACAAGGGAAATTTTTGGGGGGAAATAGGCACACTAGGTGCTTGCCCCAAAATTCTGTCACATGGTGTTAATTAGTCTGAAAATATAATGAACTGCAGCATCTCTTTTATCGTATTGATATACAGCCTACTCAATTCTAAACAGACATGATTTTTCAGAACTCCTCATATTAACATACCTTGTACAATTACAGTAAAAATGTATTAATATGGCAGTATGATATAGAATCCATTATATTTTCAAGTGAATTCCTGTTGTGCAAAAGGGCAGTGGTGCAAACACCAAGCTGGCTCACTGTCCAAGCAATCTGGAACCATGTTCAAAAAACCAGATCAACGTGGATTCTTGGCCAAACATCCTGTAGTAGCCCTGTGCAAAATGGGAGCAGCACAACAAAATCACATTGAATGGGGTATAATCATTTTAAAAAGTGCAATATAATGTTAATATAGTTTGTCCTGTAAAGGTATTCACATATTTTTATTGTTTTTTTTTTGTTTTGTTTTGTTTTGTTTTTTTACAGAATTAATCTGTCAACCACAGTGGCAAATTTGTTAGTAACTCAAATCCACATAATTGATACGTTGTGATAAAAATGTCACATTCACCAATATGTTTTTTTTCTTTTATACAGCTTATACATACATTCGGGTGTGAAGTTCTCCCATATTTTTTATTGAGATAATGATGTTCACAGCCTATGGAAAATGCTGCAGATCCTGCCGCAGAAGCCATGGTGTGACCAACACAGTATGTTGTGTGTGCAGATTAGATTTTATAAGAACTTGATGAAAGGATTTTAGCCTAATTATGATGCCCTTCTGGAAGGAGTTTTTTTCCAAAACAGTCACCTTGGCAGTCCACAGCAGTCTCTCAGCACTGTTGCAGTACCTGGATCCATGCAGTTTAAACAGTTTCATCCTGGCTGTTAAAAAAATGGCTTAGTGGTTGATATGACATTATTACTATATCCCACCAGCTGTGATCATGAAGCTGAAGGTTTGGCATCCACCAAGAAGGAATTTTTGCCATTCCTAGTTCTTTCATTGGGAACTTTTAAACTCTCCTCTTAAAGTAGAGGACATCAACAGTGGCAGCTACCTAGCAAATAGTCCGTTTTATATCGTTTTAGCTCTATGGAGGTAGTTGAAGATTAGCCAGACATTTGGTTATTTCCATTCAAAAACAAACAAATGTTTAATTTTTCAACCATCTATATTATAACTATTATCACAGCCAAGTTACCTTTGTGGGAGTGTGTACATGCATGTGTATGGGTTTGATCACTCAGAAACCGGAGAGAGCTTACATTTGCCGTTTGGTATACTTATGCATTTTGGGTCAAGGATGAAAATGGAAAGTTGATACTACTAATATTTTTGGAGAAATTAGCAATTTTCGCTAAGCAGTAAACAAAGGACACTGTGCTGCAATGTACCATGGGAGTTCTGGGTTTTTGGGTTTTAAATGTTGTTACTGTGGTTTATGTTAGTTTAACAGTGTTGTTAGTGTTTCTCGTTTATTCCGTTTTTGTATTTGAATTGGTTTAGCCAGTTTAGATAAATGCTATGTTGTCATTGCCATGAATGAAAAGAGCATTGCTTTTGATGCCGTTAGCCACTGTCTCTGTTTATGGATATGTAAAAATTAAAAGCATCTGCTTGCAGCAAAATGCAGAGGAACAAAAAGCTCTGCGTGTGTACGACTGGGGAAAGCTGACATTTGCTGTTTGGTATGCTTATGTAATTTTGATCAAGGATGAACAGTGGCAAAATGGAACATTGATAGGACTAATATTTTTGGAGAAACTATGGATATTAGCTAATCTTGCCAATTACATTCTGGACTAACATGCTATTCCTGCAGGGGGCGGTAAATCATCTTTATATTTAAAGCATGCATGTGCGATTTTATTTAGAAAGTATGTAAGTACATAATATAATTGTATAATTAACAAGCAATAAAAGGCTTGAGTACCTCTTCTAAAAATTGATGAGGTCTAAGGTTCTAAAAACATTCTAGACTCACACACCATTTCAACTCATTATACAAGTGTTGCTTAATTTATTACCATCCTTGAAAAATGTCAGTTACCTATTTTATAAACACGACCCAATCTAGATCCCATGGGACCCCACGGGGAACACGCTAGTGAGTGTAGCTTTGTGAAGCGGCCTCCCAACCAAGTACTATTTAGGATGTACTCTGCTTTGGTTCTGAGATCTAATAAGGTCAGGCTTACAGAAACCAGAGTGGCTGCCAATAATAATAATAATAATAATAATAATAAGTGCATTTATAACAACTGTTCTGGGATTTTTCTTTATTATTAAGGTTAGTGAACCCAGAATGTTCAACATCATTAGCCTTATTTTCACCAACGAAAGCAAAATTTTGTTCAGGGCACAAAAATCTCCAAAAAATTAAAGCATATGACACCTTCAATTTTGGTTCTCAAAGTGAACTAGATTGATTATATATATATATATATATATATATATATATATATATATATATATATATATATATATATATATATATATATATATATAATGTATTAATTTCTGTGGAAATCATGTTCCCTTGCTTCCCTTGAGATTCTGAGTCCACCCCCTTTTGTTTCCCAAAATGCAGAGGGAAACACTAGATGAACTATGATCTGTTACACCACTACAGGTTACTGTTGTATGTTGTAAAGTAGCCTGATAATAGCAATAGTCTGCAGAAGCTGTCTAAACTGTAAAACTTGATTTAGTGAGTGTCCTTTTTGCTATTTAGTGAGTGTCCTTTTTGCTATTCAGGGGGGGGGGGGGGGGGGGGGGGGGCGCAATCTAAGTACAAAGTGGGGCCGTGGGCACAAAGGAGCTGGACTATCACAAAATTAATCATGGGTATGTCTTGAGGATAACATGAAATAAGCCAATGATGTGATTGGCCAAAACCTCTTTTTTGGATAATTTAGTGGATGTTTATCATTTTGTTGGAAATTAATAATATCTTGTCATGAAAAAAAATAAAAAAAAATCAAGTATTCACGTTATGAGACATTTCAACAATATATTTAATTTGTGCAGATACCTTTAAAGATATAGATTTTATGAATCAAAATATGAATATTCAAGGGATGTCTTTATTTTTGGTGAGTGTAAGCACTGTCTCCCATTGTCAATTCATGTTGCCCAACTATGTTTTTGGTGCAAAAAACCCAACTGTGGCCTAACATCCACTGTAAGCAGTTAAAAGTCAAAAGTGGCATTGTAGAACATTGTGAGCGATCAGGAAAATTTGGAACATGTTTAAAACATGGTATACGTTGGGATTAAAACAGTGAATAGCTGGATGTATTGTGTGTAGTGTAGGGTAATATTTTGCAAAAGTGATGGTGGACATGCAGGTACAATAGGCAGTTATGAGGACACTGTTGCTCCCTGAGAAGAGGCATCCTTCACATTCAAATCGTCATCATAAATCCCATGAAAAGAATGTTACGGTCTTCAACAGAAGACAGTGTTGACATATAAAAACATGCATTTTAGCTTTGTGTAAAAATGTTGGAATAATACAAGAGTAGTGTTGTACACAAACACTTGTGTAATGGACATTTTGTATTCAGCAATAATTAAATTAAATTATCAGCTACATTCATTTGTAAGTGGTCATATGATATTAGTTAATGCAAGTTTCCTTAATTTTGGAATCAGGGGTCATATATTTGTACACTTACAGAATATGTGAAAAAGCACAGATGCACTTTTTTTAAACCCTTATAGGGTCTTCGTTTTTTTGTTACACAGTGAGTCCTACTGGGTCTGGTGGACCCATTGCATTTTGGGGCTTTTGATTCAACAAAATCACTTTTTTTTTTTTGTTAAAAATGGTCAGCAAATGTTTACTTCATCCCAATTCCAAGTAATATAAACATCACATATGTATGTTAAGTTTGTTCCTTTTACCTTTGTTAAATCACATTTATGAATAGAAAAACAACTCGTTTTTGTTTATTATTTAATTAAAATGTAAGAAAATAAGGAAATGCATCATAAAACAGGCATAACTGGAAAATAATTAACAAATGTACAAATTAAGCAAGTTTTTCCAAAACTATAGTGTATTATTTATTTTAATTTCATTACAAATTTAACCTACTCAGGTCAGTTTACACATAACACCTTTTTGAACAACACATTAGCTCCACTGAACTCGACCATTTTCATACCAGACTATAGAACACCAGGGGCACTGTGTGTGTTTCACTGTGTGTGTATTGCATATGTAGTTCTTGAACTGGATGCATGTATATTGTGTTTTTCTGTCCATCTTTGGTCTCCACATGTCACAGACTAGTCCTGGCTGTTGAAGGGCTGGTCCTGAGGCTCTTTCATGCTTCAGAGCTGGCTGATGCTAATCCTCCTCTACAAACTCAGTGTCAGACTGAATTTATAGAAATGTGATCCTTGCATTCTGAAACTTCTTCTTCTGCATCACCATCAAAACACTCTGTCTCATCCAGTATCAACTGTAAGGCAGCCTGAACATAGAATCATGTTGCCATCTTGATCAGTTGTGGTATGGAACCATGATGACAGAGCTATTTATAGTGTCAGGTCCCCAAGATTGGGGACAGAGGGTGAAATGTGGGAAAGTAGGTGCAGTTCCCACACTGTGACTACGTTTACATGCTGTTAATATTTGGGTTAAGGTCAATATTCCGGTTTCTGAATCATTAGTGTAATCCAGCCTTTGGGGAAGTTTATTTGCTGGTTGGATTTTGGAGTGCCGCTCCTTGATGGTTGCTATGGTAACTGTGGGCGCACCTGATTTCTTTTGGATCTTTGCAATCAGCTCACCTGGAGTGTGAAGTGGTGGATACAAAAAGGGGTTTTGTAGCGTGAGTGGAGGACTTCACTCCATTCCACTTCACTTCACGGAGAGGAAAGGAAAGGATTTGGTGGCGGAAGGCATGAAGAGCAGCTGGTGAGGAGAGCGACTGGATAACGGGAGTCGTGTTGACGTTGATGTTACTGGTTCCAGCTGAATGCTCGCGCCGGAGAAATGCCATAAACGTGGATTATCCGCAGCGGCAGGGGAGAACCCTGCCGTGTCTGTGAGTACGCTCTCATGTGTTTGTGAGGTGGTGCTTTTAAGCAGAAAGTTGGAGTTTCCCTCGGGGACGGAGTCGTGTGCTCGCTGGCCTGGGTGTGTGTGTGTGTGTGTAGGTGCACGGAAGGCAAGGTGACAGAGAGAGACGCCAGGAGGAGAGACGAGCGACGAGGGGCGTTACGTGCCACAGCCGGGGAGGAGCCTTCCCTCGGCTGAGAGAGTGCGTCGTGCCACGTCGGAGGAGAGAAGGACACACCCCTAAGCTGACAGTGGGAAAACGTCCGCGGATTGGTGGATGTTTGGTTGGGTCCGGATTGGTTGTCTCTGCTCGTTGACTGTTCGGCTCTGCTGGAAGTTGTTTTTTAATATTTTTTTTCTTTTAAGAATTGTATTTTAAGATTTCTCTATTTTACTTTGTAAAATTGGTAATAAATTATTAATATAAGGTTTGCCTTGTTTGGTCACTCCAGCTCTATTTGACAATAACCAGTAAATTGGACATTTTGCTCTTTAACTCATTATTCAAAACTTACAATAATACATAAACCTTGCTTACATATTTTGGCGTCACGAACAGGATTCACTTTTGGGAGCTGGTGTTTCTAAACAAGAGCACATATGATGATGCCAGTGTATCCAGGTGCACCTTGGCTCCCTAAATTTAGGGGGCCAGGTGATGAATTAAGGTATTGTGATTGGAAGGAACAGATTAAGGGGTTTTGGGGGTTTCAGGATTTGACAGAGGCAAGGAAAGTAAGTATTGTCTTAGGAGCACTGACTGGGGAGGCTAAATGTCAAATTGTAGTTTTAGATGAGGATGAAAAAGGTAAACTCACAAAAATTTTTGCTCATTTAGATTCATTATATGATGAACGGGTTCCCGCCCCTATTTTGAGGTCTAGTTTTTTCAGTTGTACAGAGAGACTAGATGAGCCTATACAATCATTTATGTTTAGGTTGTGTGAATTGTACCGTAAGTTGCAACATCTAGATTTTGATAACGCCCCCTCTGAAAGCATTTTGCGAGATCAGTTGTTGTTGGGACTCCGTGAAGGGCCTTTTGCTGAGTTGCAGCAGGAGGCCCTCCAGCTTGATTTAGAATATGGGGGTGTCCAGTCGGATGTAACCTGTGCTTCGGTAGGTAAATTGCATGGTTCAGGTGGACCCCATCAGGGTTCTGATTGGAGGGAGAAGTTAAAGGGTGAAATTTTGGCAGAGGTTAAGGAACAGGTCAGGGGGTTGGCGCAGGATGTTGTGGCGGAACTTAAACCACGAAGACAGTCAGTTTCACCTCAACCTAGGGTTGCTAACTCAATGCGGAATCAGCAGTATTCATCTAGGCGATTCCACGATCGGGATGAGCGGGGGAGGCCCATTTGCTATTGTTGTGGGAAGGTGGGACATATTGCGCGGTATTGTGTAGTTACAGCTGAACCGGCTTTAAACTGGTAGACCCGGCTGCTGAGGTCCGAGCTGCCGGGTTTGCTGCCACACCACCATTGACCAGGACCTCTGATGCTTTTGTTGGCCAATGTCCTACTATAGAATTGACTATTGAGGGAATTCGGTTGGGTGGTCTTTTGGACACAGGGTCACAAGTTACATTAATGGCAGAGAGCCTGTTTAATAAGCATTTTGGACAAATTAAGCTTGGGCAGGCTCCTACGTGGTTTCGATTGAGCGCTGTTAATGGGTTAGAGATACCTTGTGTTGGTTATGCTGTACTAGACTTAGAGGTTGAGGGTATCATGGTCCCGAGTCGGGGAGTGATGGTTGATAAAGATGAGAAGTGTACGAACCCCTTAGATGTTGGAATGAATGTCATTGGAGCCTGTTGGGGTGCCTTGTTTAAATGTCCCAGGGAATCTGCCTGCCCACCGGCCTTTAAGAGACAGAAGGTCTGGAGGGATGCGTTTGCTGTGTGCCGGGGTGTTAGGGTTTCCTCAGCGGAGGATGGCTTGGTGGGGTACGTGAGGTTGGCCTCTAAATATGGCATTTCTGTTCCACCAAAGAGTGAGTTGATGGTGTGGGGTCGTACTAAGATGGGACCAAGGGGGGTGGATTATGGTGCCTTGATGGAGGCTATGCCTGGTTCTGGGGTTGTGGGTGTGGCAAGGGCCCTGGTGGAAGTTAAGAAGGGGAGGGTCCCGGTTTGTGTGTGTAACCCACATCCGTATAGCGTTTCGATCGGCCGTTTCCACAAACTAGGTCGGCTCTATTATATTGAGGATTCTGATGTGTGTGGTCCTGATGATGTGGCCCTGTCGATTGTGGAGGATGGTGTTGTCCAGGTCTCGTTGGTGAGTGCTGCGGTCGCTGAGGCTGGTCCGGAATTGCCTGTGGCAGTTGGTGTGGGTGAGAGTTGCCCGGATTTGTCTGAACAACAGCAAGGAGAATTGCAGGCTTTGCTGCGAAAATGGGGGAAGGTGTTTGTCCGTCATGAGGAAGATTTTGGGCGGACAAATTTGGTGCAGTATAGGATCCCTACGGGAGATGCTGCCCCTATTCGAGAGAGATACCGTCCGATCCCACCTATGTTGTATAAAGAAGTGAAGACTCTTCTTTCAGGTATGCTTGAGAGGGGAGTGATAAGGGAGAGTAGCAGTCCTTGGGCGGCTCCTATAGTTCTTGTGCGGAAAAAGGATGGTAGTTGGTGTTTCTGCGTAAATTATAGGAAGTTGAATGCAGTTACGCACAAGGATGCATTTCCCTTGCCTCGCATTGGAGAAACACTGACTGGCCTTAGCCAGTCAGAATGGTTCTGGACTTTGGACCTTGCCAGTGGTTACTGGCAGGTTGAAATGCATCCTGATGACCGGGAAAAGACGGCTTTTGCTACCCCGCTGGGCTTGTATGAGTTTGAGCGAATGCCTGTTGGACTTTGTAATGCGCCTGCAACCTTCCAACGGTTGATGCAGCAGTGCCTAAATGGACAGATGGCGGAATCATTACTGGTGTATTTGGATGACATCATTATATATTCCGCTAATTTTTCTTCCCACCTTCAGCATCTTGACCGGGTGTTTGAGCGGTTGTGGCGGCATGGTCTGAAATTGCATCCAGATAAGTACAGGTTGTTGCAGTGGGAGGTAGCATTCCTGGGACATGTGGTGGATCGACAGGGTGTGAGACCTGATCCAGAAAAAGTCCGTGCTATCTTGGATTGGCCTGTCCCGAGTACTATTAAGCAGGTCAGGGCATTTTTGGGGTTAGCTGGGTATTATAGGCGATTTGTTGCAGGATTTGCTAAATTAGCTCGGCCCCTGAATAGGCTTTTGACAGGCGTTCGGGTGGATAAGAAGTCACAGTCCAAGAAGGTGAATTGGACTACGGCGTGTCAAGTCTCGTTTGATGCCCTCAAGAGGGCTTTAACGCAGGCTCCGGTTCTGGCATACGCTCATTATGATAAGCCTTTTATTTTGTACACTGACGCTAGTAACCAGGGACTTGGGGCTGTGTTGTCTCAGGTCCAGGATGGTCAGGAACGTGTTGTAGCTTATGCTAGTCGGAGCCTGCATCCAAGTGAACAGAATGATGCGAATTATAGCTCATTCAAACTTGAGTTGTTGGCCTTGAAATGGGCTGTGACGGAAAAGTTTAAAGATTTTTTGACAGGAGCAGAATTTACCGTCTATACAGATAATAACCCCTTGGCTCATTTGCAGACGGCACATCTTGGGGCAGTGGAGCAGTGCTGGGTGGCACAGTTGGCTTCTTTTAATTACACAGTGAGATACCGTTCAGGTAAAACTAACGTCAATGCTGATGTCTTGTCAAGGTTTCCGGTTCCATCAAAGGGGGTTATAGTGTCAGCAAAGGAGCACGACCAGGGGTTAATGGTTAGTGCGGGTGTCGGGGTAATACCTGAGGATGGATGGGCGGAGGCTCAAAGCCTGGATTTGGATATCCAGGCTGTTAAGGGGTATGTTGTTGAGGGGAGCATTCCAACTCGCTCCCAACGTCTGGTGCTCACGAGCCGAGCCCAAAAATTGCTCCGGCAATGGAGAAAGCTGACAGTGGTAGAGGGTGTGTTATGCCGGACCTTTGTTGATGGACAGAGTCATGAGGAATATCGTCAGATCGTGTGTCCAGGTTGTCGCTGTGAGGAGGTGTGGCAGAAGATTCATGAGGCTGGGGCTCATTTTGGTGTGGATAGGACTCTTGCTCAGCTTCGTCGAAGGTTTTATTGGCCTGATATGGAGAGGGAGGTACGGGTGTTTCAGGAGAAGTGTGCTATGTGCAGTCTCCAAAGGAGCCGTGTTGAGGCTAGGGCTCCGCTTGGTTCGATTGGTGCTACTTATCCATTGGAGGTTATTGGGTTGGATTTTTTAACCCTTGGCCGACCAATGGATACGTATCAGAACATTTTGGTTGCAACTGATCAGTTCACTCGTTTTGCATGGGCAATTCCCACTTTAGATCAGTTTGCGCAAACGACGGTTAAAATGCTGTGGAAGCATATAATACAGCAGTTTGGGTGCCCCGCACGGTTCCATTCTGATCGTGGCCCGAATTTTGAGTCTGCTTTAATGCAGCAACTCTGTGAATTGTATGGGATAGGCAAAAGTAGGACAACGTCGTATCATCCGGCGGGTAATGGTGGTGTGGAGCGTTTTAACCAAACATTGCTGAATATGCTCCGTTCATTGGGAGAGGAGAGGCAGCGGAGTTGGCCAAACTACATTTCTGAGTTGGTTCATGCTTATAACAATACAGTGCATAATGCAACGGGTTATGCTCCTTCGTTTTTGATGTTCGGTAGGCATTTACGGCTCCCTGTGGATGTGGGTCTTGGGGTGAGTTCTGAGCAATTATCGTTTGGGTTGACGGGGTGGGTAAAAGATCATCATTGCAAACTGTTGTCGGCCTATAACATTGCACGTCAGAGGGCAGCTAGTGAGGCCTCCCAGCGTAAATGTCAGTTTGATAAAAGTGTGCTAAAAAAAGGAATAACCCCTTTACATGCTTAAGCAGACAGAGTTACTCCTGTATACATGGTCACTGGTATCATTTGGAATATCCCCATCTAATCAGCGATGCATGGACAACATCCAGACCCATGGAGAACGTCATGATGCAAATATGCGTCATTTCCGTTTCTTCTTCCTCTTTCTACCGTCAATAAAAGACATTATATTCATGTCTTTCACGATACTAATGAACTATTCGGTTTCCTCCTCGCTCCAAAAGTGTGGTGCTATGCTGCCGCGTCTGGATTTCGCCATACTCGTTTATCTCTGCTTCTCTGGTGTCCGCTGGGTTGTGCGCTCCGCATACAAGTAGTTGCCGTACTCAAAAGACCAAGATTCCTTGCAGATAGGACATGTGCAGAACACAAAATAATGTTCCTTTCTATGGGGATATTCTGATGCGCGTTTATATGACCTGATATTCGGGTTAGAAAATTTGGGTTTTTAAAAACCGGAATATGAGAATATTTGGGTTTTTTGCGGGTGTTTACATGGCCGTGCGCAACCGGGTTATTGCTAATATTCCTGTTATGAAAGGGTTATAAAAGGGTTATTTGCTGCATGTAAACATAGTCAATATGTTGCAACCTTGTGCAGGAACAGTGGGTGCTCTCACCAAGGGCCCATTCATCTGCTTCGCTTCCCTCTGCTCTGCTCCTCTCCACTCACTCACTCACTCACTCACTCACTCACTCACTCACCCACTCACTCACTCGCAGGCCCAGAGAGCAGAAGGTGAGAATGAGGGTATACAGAACCTATGGTTTCCACACTTTCCATAGCCCCGGGTCCAGTGGACCTGAGGACTCTGTATGTAATATAAAAGTGAAGTGTGGGGGTATACAGGGGAGTGTCATTGAAAATGTTTTCTGATTTATGTTCCTCACAGAAAATGATCCAAGGCCAATGAATCTTAGATTGAAAAAATTTGTATAATTTTTATAAGCTAAAAAAAAACTGAAGACCTTATGAGGATTAACTTACACTCAACCACTATAAGTACATAAGCCAGTTTTCAAATCAGTGTTCTTGTTACACTAAGGGAAGTACAGCATGATGACAACCCTGTATTTCTCTTCTCAGTCAGATTTCTCTTTATGAAAATTGTGGTTAAAATATATATTTAAGTCTCGGTATGCTTGTCAGGGCATTTCTAGTCTATAACTGAGCTCGAGTTGATTAAGAAGGAGTATTCATAGAGCAATTCAATCCACTAACACTGTACGTATATTAGTTTAGAGTCTTTTGAATAGCATATTATGCCCAATCTCACATTTAGGTTTCTTAACACAAAAAGCAAGGTGTATGTGATATGTTTTTGAATTAAATCAGCTGACTTTCACATTCAGTGTCTTGTAGAAGTCCAAAGAACAACTGCAGCAGTTTGGTGTTTAGTGTAACACCAGCCTGCAAATACAACACATCACTGAGACACTGCAAATATCTTATTTATAGAAGAGTAGCAAAGAGAAAAAAATGACTACTTGGGTCTTTCTTTCATAAATACTTTATATCGATTACTCAGCTCTTTTGTGAGTGGGAAAATGGATCAGAAGAGGAGAATTGGGATTCAATGAGCAACAGAATGAAGAAAACTTGAAGGCATAAAGAACATAAAGGCAACCACACAATAATGAGGAGGTTGTGAATTACACACCAACAGGCAGTTATAACTAAATTTTTGTTTTGCTTTTGGGTTGTTTTCCCTCAGATGCACCCACTCAGGAAGACCGCCACCTCACTGTAGGATTTTTTACAGCTGTTTGAAGCTTGGGTGTACTGTAGTTTTGCTGATGGGGTAATGTTCTAACAAAGCATAGATCGTTACAACAGAGGGATGGACTGATGCAGTTTTTGGCCTATCTATGACAACCAAAGTTCTTTCGTTGGAGACGGTAATTTGCCATCTGGACTTTCTTTGCTGAAGAAGAAGTGATGTGTTTGAGCATCAGTGGCACACCTGCTTTCCCAGTCTGAATCTCCACATTCTGACTGAAGCGACCGCAGCCTGCTGAGGTTCTGGCTCGGACCTGGAAGATATACTTGGTACCAGGCTTCAGTCCTGAGACTCGGGCACTAGTGTTTTTGGATTTCAGAGTTGAGTAACTTTGCTCTTCATTATCCTGTAAGAGAAATATCCACATTTAAAGTGCATTCTTAGTTTGGGAGAGAAGAAGGGTGTGTCCCAATTCAGGGGCTGCACACATTGGGTGGTATCTCACGATACTTCAGGTCAGCAGAGTCGGTGGAGGCCAACAAAAAGCTCTGAAATGAGACATTCTCACCTATGGACCATTGTGATATTGCTTCATTAGCTTTCCTTCCCCTATCCACTGTGACCTGACATTCTTGACACGGGCAAAGCTAGCATAGTGGGCATAAGCCATAGTTTAGTTCTCAATTTTCTGCACTTATTTATACTTTCCTTGTAGATATTACCTGATTACGATTGGACTTGTGGAGCCCCAAAATATCCTTTTGTCTTTTAAAAAAAATTACCAACAGTTTACCAAAAAAAAAAAAAAAATGCGCAGTGTCTCACAGGATTGTTTGGGTCATGAAGGATACACCTGTTCTATCATTAGGTATTGAGGAAAAGAAGGTTCCACATGTCAACAGCTTTCCTAGGAGCCTTCAAAATGGGACAGTCCAGTCAGGCCACTTTTGACATAAGCAACTGACAATTACATCATTAGAAGCATGCAGACGCTGAAATAGGGCACAGATGAAGTACTCTTGTGACAATAAAGGATGGATTCAGATCTGATGGGCATCAGATCAGCCTCAGCTCTTTTTTCCTTTTATATACTTTATTTATATTCTTGCCTTATGACATCAACAAGATTTTATGGCCACCTTTGGTGATTAGTTGAGGTAATGATGATGGTTGGCTGTATTGTCTTTGATGTTTGCTTGTCTCATTCATTCATTTATATAGTTATACTGCTACATTTATAGCTTAGCCTATTAGCTATTTATTATCTAATAACCTGCCTCACCCTCATTCACCTTGTATATATATATATATATATATATATATATATATATATGCCAGTTTAATGTTTAACGTTTTAAGTGGTTACCAGGCCTACTACTCTTTACGTTAGCTACATATACGTTCGTTAGCTTACCTGGAATTTATCCCTCTCTGTCATGCTAGTTATAGGCTAACCTGGCCTACATGTTGCTGCAGCCACGAGCCTCGAGCTCTCTTTAGCCGGGTATATTCCACCTTTATATCCTTTCACTAAGGTACTTACATGTCTCCATATACATTTCTACATGCTTTACTTTTTCTTGATCCCCTCCCTTTTAATATTATTCTATTTATGAAATACTGGAGGAGGAGTGGGGTACAATTAGTTATACCTAACAGCTAACGTTAGCTTATCTAGCCGGCTGTAGCACCGTTTATCGTAGCTTACAAAATAACTGGTTCTTTTCTGTTTGATAATAACCCACATTAATTCATACTTTTGTCCACATTTATTTGTATATGTATTTGTTAATACCATTATTGTAGGTTTAACTACGCTATTATACTTTATACACTAATTACCGTTTTTGTTTATCTTGTTAGCTTGCTAGGTACGGTTGGCTTATTAAAGACTAATTTAGCTCTTCTAACTATAACTAGCTTATTTTCATTATTTACAATTTTATTTTACATGGTGTAGATTTTTAATGATTCATCAATTTGTGTGTTCTTTTTAAAGATATCAACATACGAGGTCTGTTAGAAAAGTAACGGACCTTTTTATTTTTTTTCAAAAACTATATGGATTTGATTTTACGTCAGCCAAGCTTGAACCTTCGTGCGCATGTGTGAGTTTTTCCACACCTGTCGGTTGCGTCATTCGCCTGTGGGCAGGCTTTGAGTGAGCACTGGTCCACCCCTCTCGTTGTTTCATTGCAAGGAAATGGCGGAATGATTTGGGCTTTTTTTCCATCAGAATTTTTTCAGAAACTGTTAGAAACAGGCAGCTGGAAACCATTCAAAAAATTTATCTGGCTTTCAGTGAAAATTTTACAGGCTTCACAGAGAATAAGGAGTGTTACTACCACTTTAAGGACGGCCCACAATGGCGCACGGCACGCCATGCTCCGAGCCGCCATCGAGAGACAGAAACCACCACATCATTTCTAAACGGATGGCTGTGTGGAGCCGGGACCGTCGTGTGCAATTTCTCTGGTTATCACAAGAGCTGGACATCAGCAATTTTCCGGCAGATTTCACTTTTAACAAGAGATTTTGTCATGGAAAGCCGTGCGGAAGCTTCGTGCGTCACGGCCGATTCGCTGATGAAGTGAGACAAAGGAACACCTCCGTTTCGGAGTGCCAGAGGACAAGTTGGGACATGCCCAGCTCTCCACAATTTCTCTTATACTCACTCGAAGGTTTCCATTTGATAGCATATAGATTATGCTTTTTATTTTCCTACAGCAGCTTCTGTTTCTATAATAAAATACCAGATTTATAGCTTAGCCTACTAACTATAATTTAATTTTACTACTAGTCTAAATGCTAAATTACCTATACTACATTCTTCTCCTGTATTAATATTTATGTTTTAATACCTACTCCTGTATATTATATAGTACCATATTTATTGTATATGTTGTTTATGACCCTTAATATTTAAATATAAAAATATAAGTTATATACGAGGGCTGTCAATAAAGTAACGGTCCTTTTTATTTTTTTCAAAAACTATATGGATTTCATTCATATGTTTTTACGTCAGACATGCTTGAACCCTTTTGCGCATGCGTGAGTTTTTCCACGCCTGTCGGTGACGTCATTTGCCTGTGAGCACTCCTTGTGGGAGGAGTCGTCCAGCCCCTCGTCGGAATTCCTTTGTCTGAGAAGTTGCTGAGAGACTGGCGCGTTGTTTGATCAAAATTTTTTCTAAACCTGTGAGACACATCGAAGTGGACACGATTCGAAAAATTAAGCTGGTTTTCAGTGAAAATTTTAACGGCTGATGAGAGATTTTGAGGTGATTCTGTCGCTTTAAGGACTTCCCACGGTGCGAGACGTCGCTCAGCGCTCTCAGCCGCCGTCGTCAGCCTGTTCAAGCTGAAAACCTCCATATTTCAGGCTCTATTGATCCAGGACGTCGTGAGAGAACAGAGAAGTTTCAGAAGAAGTCGGTTTCAGCATTTTATCCGGATATTCCACTGTTAAAGGAGATTTTTTTAATGAAAGACATGCGTACGGATCCGCGCGTCGGGACGCAGCCGACGCGGTGCGGCGGCACAGGAAAAACACCTCCGTGTTGATAACCATTTGTAAAATCCAGGCGGCTTTTGATGGCTTTCAGTGGAGTGAGTATATGAGAAATTGTTTAACAGGCAGGACATGTTCCAACTTGTCCTTAAGGCTTTCAACAAGCTTTCCCATGGGATAAAAAAGCTTTTCAACCTACCATCCCTGGTTCTCAAGACCAGGCACCTAAGTGGCTCTACTCTACTCTTTTCTGCTCTTCTATTTTACTCTTCCTTTTTAGGTATTTAGACATACCTTAGTATACTAGCATAGTTCTGCCTTGGAACTGGAATATAATATATAAGATATACCTTACTGAATTTTCATGAACATTAAGCTTGAACAACGTGGCCTCATCTGTATGTCTGCAGTGATGTCTTCTAAACACAAAGAGCATTTTTGGTCAAACTTTATGGATCAGCGTGGTGGACCATCCTCTCACAACACCGGTCATGTCAAGGTCATAGGATAAAGGTCAAGGTCAAATTTGAGGTCATAGTGTAAAATACATTAATGATCATATGTCAGTAACTACAAACACTAAAACAATTTTTAGCATAGACATCTACTTTCCTGGGGATAACAAATGTATCAGACCTCTGATGTTAATTATGTCACATAAAAACAAACAAACTGACATATTCATGAATTTTGACCTTCATGAATGATGTCATAAAGCATGTGCACACTCCCATTCAACTGCTTCAGCTTCTCACACATGTAAGCTGAATCTTCATATTATGATAATGTTGAATTGATGCAGCTGCTGCAACTTTTCAGCTGGCGACAGCGATGCCCTGCAATCGTCTGGATGCCTTGTTCAAAGCTACAAAACCAAAAAGTGACTTTAATTGTCCTATTGTGGAAATATCGCAATATTAACTGAATCTCATCAGTTATAGTTCCCTATAGGTGCTAATTTATGTTTGCATCAGCACTTCCTTAGAGTTTGGAGGAAGTTTGCATACAGTAAATGATTCAGGTCAGCACCTTTAACAGTTGTTTTTTTTTTTTAGCTATTACTTCTTGTACCTATGCACCAGCCAGTAATGAATTATTAATACAAATATAAATCGTACAATGTTATTGTACGTCAGCTTCCTGTGGGTAAATAACGATATGAAAAGCCACGTTTTCAGACATTACCGGCCCCACACACCTCCCACTAACTCTCAGGTGTACGTGGAGTGTCTGAACTTTTTTCTGTCAGAATGTGAAGAGGCTGGAAAACTCTTGCAAACTTTTCCAACTCACTCGCCTGCAATGATGTGCACGCCAGCCGATCGTTAGTATTATTAATAATTCTTAGGATGAAAACTGGTACTTTTTTGATGATTACAGGAACTCTTCAGTACCGTGTGCATAAGTGAAATACAGCCATGCTCATGAGTATTATCTGACCTGCACATTTCAATGTTTGGTGCCTGCCAACTTTGTGTTAGCTGAACACACATGATTGAGTTCATTAGTTTGGAGGAGGGTTGGTGACCACAGGTCCAAATATTTTTCATTCTGAGGCTTACATTTTGTCACAGCCCTGTGACACTAGTTGGCTATAGAGGAAGCACTCCTTCTTATCAGTATAGCAATGAATTTAGAAATGCACTTTCTGGAAGAATAGGACACAGTGTTGTTCAACTTGTTTGGCAGTGAATAGCATTCCATTCAAGAATAGGGATATGATCACTCACATTTACAAAATAAGAGGTAACACTTTATATTAACTGCACGCTATAAAGCATTAGTAAAGCACTTATAAAGTGTAAGTAATTGCTTAAAGCCTCGGTCCCACCGAGTGAAGAAGGAGTGAAGAAGGAGCCATGCACCTTTTTTTGTTTTTGTTTCGTGAACTATCGTGGCATTATAGTGGCTCAGAGTGGCTCTTAGAGGCATTATCTTCAGTTAATGAGGCTCCTCTCTGAGCGTGGCGCTAATTTCAAGATGTTCAAAATTTAGCAACAACAGCGTGGCGCAGTTTGTGTTCGAGTTACTGCGACAGCTTAGAGGCATTTGCGTGGTGCTTACGAGTCTGCTAAAAGTCCATTATCCGTGCGCCTGGCACCTTCGCAGGACCTGAGAGGCTATTTTTGGAGCGGCTCCTCCTCTTGCGCACACAATTGCACCTGCTCTGTGCGCTGGACTATATATATTTTGTAGTGGATTAATCATTTTCTGACAAACCTTGGATGTTGAAAACACTTCTAATCACTTCTGGCATCACCGAGGACTGTTTCATCTGGACACTTTTTTCCTCTCTTTCCTGCTCCATGTGGGATGTATTTTGAGCAGCTTAAGGTAATTATTTTTAATGTTTTTATAGCTTGATAAAACAGTTCCTTGCTATAAAAGTATGGCTGTATGTTGATGTCTGTTGTATGTAAAAGTATGCTGATTTAATATCTTGTTAATGGATCACTGTGTGTGCACACTGAGGCAAGACCTGAGAGGCTATTTTTGGAGCGGGTCTCCTCTTTGTGCACCAAATTCCACCTGCTCTGTGCGCTGGACTCTATATAAAATAATTATTTTGTAGCGGATTAATCATTTTCTGTCAAACCTTGGATGCCGAAAATACCTGTAATCACTTCTGGAATTAATGTATCACATGAGCTCCGCTGTGTGTGCGCACTGACGCACTGAGGCAGTAGTGACTCCTCATCACGCTTCAAACGAGCATTTAGGCAGAACACCAGCTCACAAAAGAGTGATATTTCAGTCAATATTGGACGAACACAAAGTTAAAATTTGGGTGACTGCGTGAAAGTGTATGTGTGTTTAAAGCCATGGAAGTTAATAACTCCAGTGGAGCAGCTAAGAGCAGGAGCTGTGCAGCAACACAGGTGGAGAGCGCGCAAAAGACCGATTTTGAAGACATAACACAAAGTTAAAAGTTGTATCATGGTGACTTGTAAGCTGCAGAAGAAATAAAGAAATATATATTGAAAATGATCCACAGGTGTATATAATAAAACGGCCACCTCATTCTATATGCAGAACAGCACCGCGCGCAAAAGAGCGCTTTTGCAGAAATAAACAGACGAACACAAAGTCAAAAGTGGAATCACGCTGTAAAAATGATTGTGCTTAAAGCCAGGGAAAAAATAAAGCCAGCAAGCCACAGATGGAACAGAAGCCAGAAAGAGCAGAGAGGCGGCTGTCCATGAAAGGACAACAGCAGCACGCACGCAAAAGAGCGCTTTTGCAGAAATAAACGGACAAACATAAAGTTTTGTGTGTTTAAAGCCGCAAAAAAAAAAAAAAAAAAAAAAAGCCAGAGAGCTGCGGAGCCAGCGAGGAGCACAGAGGCAGCTCTCCAGGAACCCATGGTTCAGGTCTAGCTGGTCTGGTGCATTACAGGTAGACTGCAGCCTGGCGCACAGCGCACAACTGCGTAACTGTGATGGAGTGTCTATTGTTGGACTGCGTTAAAAAAAGGACATCTTTAAATGCTGCTGTGAATCTGTGAATTGAAAACCCACACTTTGAAGGGACCAGGTGTGGGAGGGCTGGAGGTTTGGACCAAACTCATGCCTAAACGTGCGCCAACATGGCGTTATCATGGCGCTATCATGGCACTACGTGGCTTAGTGTGGCTGATGCGAGCCATTCGAGGCTGTAATGACAGGTCGGTCGTGGCTCACTAGAGGCTGCTACGCGGCACATGTGGGGTACAGAGAGGCACATAGTGGCACCTTCATAGTGGATACGTGTTAAGATGAAAACGTGGGTCATTCTTCAAATAATCACCCCACACCCATGCGTGGCTCCTTCTTCAGCCTTCATTATTCGGTGGGACCGAGGCTTAAGTAACTACTTGTAAAACATTTACAAAGCATTCTTTTTTATTAGCTACTCATTGGTAAGAACATAAATAGATGGCTTAATAATTATTAATAACAAAATATATAATGTCTTTATAAAACATTTATAAATATTTTTTTAATTCTCTATAAACCATTCAAGAAAAGCTGATCATTAATAGTCTACCATTTACAAACATAAAATCAGACACTGTTCATTAGTGATAAAAATACTTTACAAACGATATTTTTTATTGTCTTTAGTTTTTTTCCTCACAAATTATTAAGCATTCTTTTTTATTAGCTACTCATTGGTAAGAACATAAATAGATGGCTTAATAATTATTAATAACAAAATATGCAATGTCTTTATAAAACATTTATGATTTTTAAATTCTCTATAAAACATTTAAGAGTCCCACAATAATTACTTCTCTTGGCACCTATTATTTGGTCATCATATTCCTCTTCTGTTCTTTTAGCTGCTACCTGCTCTCTGCTCTCTAATTCTTTCCTCTTTTCCTTTTTAGCTCTCTCAAATACTGTACCTCCGGTTATGGAGGTCCTCATATTGAGTTTTTTCCCAGTGTCATCTTTTTTTTAAACTTTTAGTATTATTTATTTATTTATTTATTATTTATTAGTGCTTATTTTTATTCAGTTTCTTAATTTTAATTTTTAGCACCGATATTTTATTTACTTTATGTTTTATTAATTACATTTCTTAATTTTAAGCACCAATCGTTTCAAGGAATATAAACCTATTTTTTCAAAGCAAATAAGATGTGATTTTAGTTACCTCACCGACATATGGCTGCAACACCAACTGCAGATGATACTATATCACCGACAGATGGCAGCATCCAACAAATTGTTCAACAAATTAAGATGGCAAGGAAGACGTCCTACAACACTTCCTGTTCTGTTATCATTGTCGACGAAGGTCCGAGGGGAAAGATTAGAATAAAAAAAACTGGTTTTAAACCATTTTTCGGACAGTATGGATTAATGTTGCTTAATCACTGGCATTCTCACTACACTTCCAGCAGATACTTCACTGAAAACAATGGTTAATCGGCTATGTGCGTGTTAGTGAAAGCTAGGCTAAAGCTGCATTGGCTAACCATTGTTGTACCAAATCTGACTGCTTAACGTATTCTAAGGTTGAAATCATCAAGCGGACACTTTATTTCTGTCTGAGAGGTTACCCGCTTGATCAATATGAATTTATATCATCGGAAGTAAAACCTCATTAGTTTTTAAATACCAGTTAGCCGATTAGCCGCTATCGCTTAGCGGCTAATGGTGAACCGTTCTGAGCCCACGTTTAGCTATCGGTTAGCAACTAATGGCGCAATTACTCTAAAATCAGTATCACCTCCTAACCGAACACTTTAACATTTCGCGAATGAACCCACACTCCTTGTCTAATACTGCTGTGCCAATTCCTAAAAACAAAATATGCGTTAAGTATTTATGAATGGATATATAAAAGTGAATTGGCCAACTGTGACTCTGCTTAACACATATAAATAGCATCTACAAACAGTTATAATGCAAATTTAACCTTCACTTTAATTACTATCACACGAAATACTTTACTAACAGCTTGTAAAGGCTTCATAATAGTATTTTAAGTTTACTAACGCATTGATAATCATTATAAATGGACAAATAAAAGTGAATTGGTCAACTGTTTGACATTGTGATTAAAATATATATTAAGTATACAAATGAGTTATAAAACAAATTTAACCTTCACTTTAGTTAAGCTCACACCAAATACTTTACTAACAGTTTGTAAAGGCTTTATAATAGTATTTTTAAGTATTTTCTAATGCATTGATAAGCATTTATAAATGGACATATAAAAGTGAATTGGTCAGCTGTTTGAGATTGTGATTAAAATATATTTTAAGCATATACAAATGAGTTATAAAAAAATTCCTACTCTTTAAAACTGCATACTTATAGTGATGGGGAAAGAGACTTGAGCTTTGTACATTATTAACAAATGGTACATAAAGGATACATTGAGCATCATCTAATGGTTCATTAATGCTTAGTAAAGGCTTAATAATTTGTGAGGAGAAAATGTAAAGACAATAAAAATATGATTTGTAAAGTATTTTTATCACTAATGAATAGTGTCTGATTTTACATTTGTAAAAGATGGACTATTAATGATCAACTTTTCTTAAATGGTTTATAGCGAATTAAAAAAACATTTGTAAATGTTTTATAAAGACATTACATATTTTGTTATTAATAATTATTAAGCCATCTATTTATGTTCTTACCAATGAGTAACTAATAAAAAAGAAAGCTTTGTAAATGTTTTACAAGTAGTTACTTAAACATTTACTTACACTTTATAAATGCTTTACTAATGCTTTATAGCGTGTAGTTAATATAAAGTGTTACCAAAAAAAGACAATTATTGCTGCCAATATGGAAAACCCATTTGACTGTATGTTGTACAAAAAAGTAGAAAAGTTTCTCGTAATAACCAGATTCCCAAACATGGAATGTACCATTAAAATGGCATATTGTAACAACAATGTGGTGCCTTTGACAACTGATCTACTGTAATTAGTTTTGTCATTATACATACAGTGTGTCACTAGGCATTGGTGTCTTAAATTGTTGGAAAAGTTCTGATTTGTATTTCTTTCTATGTGGATTCATATTTTCAAAGCTGATGTTTCAGATCTTTCAGGAATGTGGCTATCCTAGATCACCAATGCTATCAGCAAGGAAAAGTGCAACTGTCAATCACTTTTGTCCAGTGCATTGGTATCGAAGTTCAGTACCAAAACAATACCAAAATTTAAATAATGTGACAATGCTGATTTTTGTGAAGTAGCATTGGTACTACAAGTATGGAGTGTTATATTCTTCCAGAACTGTTGGGGACAGTATTTATACCTTCAAATATGCTAGTCTGCTGCTTAATGGCAAAAGAGGAAGAATGGAAAAAAAAACTGCAAGTATTTTGCTTTCGAAGCAGATTGCCAAGAACAAATAATTAATTTACAAAAGCAAAATGTCAACAGTGCAACTGTACAATTCCAATGAAACAAGGGAACACCACAAATTTAGCAAAACATTTAGAAGACAGGCATCCAGATCTGTTCAAAGAATTAAAGGTAAGTGTGGCTTCATGTTACCAACATATCTAACTTCTTACTCTTCTTCTTCACCTTATTATGAATGATACAATTATTTTGTTTGAGAGACCCAATATAGGCTAAAGTCAGGTGCGCAATCAATTGTCTCATTAGGTTAGTTAATTTTGTAGGCAGTCCTCAAAAGCTGAGTAGGGGTACGCAAGCTGTCGCAGCCCACTGAGCTATCGCAGTGTGCAGTTTTCACAGGGTGGCACTATTCTGTACTTTCACTCGCAGGGAGTCGCAATCCTGGATTTTGAACTGTCCACAGTTGCTGAGGCGATAAGGCTCCTTCCAAAAATGGTCACAGAGGTGTCGCTGCTGTCATGTGCCCCTCTGAAAGTACTCGCTGGGACTCCGAACATCAGAAATTTGTGAACTGTGGGAGGGGTGAGCCACACACACACAAGCTTCTGGGGAGCATGCCAAAATAGCGGAGGTGATTGGAGAGGAATAGCCACTTCTGGAACACAGAAGTGACTATTCCTCTCTTGGGCACAGCACTGTGTTGTTTTTAATCTTTTTTTTTATCTGGAACACTCTTTCTGTCTCTCTGTCTTTGATGGCAAGCTCCGGACTTGTTTAATGTGCTCATTGTGAGTACAATGCACAATCATTGAGGAAATTTGATAATATGCTTTCATTAACCAGCACACTTTGTTCATATCCAGCTCTCCCGCAGTGTGCATATGTGAATGAATGAATGAATTAAACAGCACATACAGACTCAAAATAACAAAGTGAACTCACAAAGAAAACAATTCAATCCAACAACGCACCCATGGGCCCGAAAGGCTGTAAGAAGCAAAAGCTTATAAATACCCAAAAAAGCCAAAAAAGTAAAAATGTATACATATGTATATAAAAATATACATATACCCCTGATAACTAATACAAAATATAACTTAATCACTGAACTAAAATTTAAAAATGCAAACATGCAAACAGCAGTGAAACCTGCACAAACCCCCAATAAACAAAATCGATAAGCCTAATTCAGCACACCATAAGAAGTAATTAGATGATTTTTGTAGAGCTTTTTAAAGCCAACCAAGTTACCGAGTGATTTTGTGTTATCCAGACACAATTTGCAAATTTTAACATCTTTAACAGAAACACAATGATTTTTACAGCAGTTCGAATCTTTGATTTTTTAAAATAATAATGTTCCTTGCAAATTAAACTGGAGTGCCTTATTTTGAACAGGTCCTGGACATATTGTGGTAAATGTTTATTTTTTTTTTACTTTAAACATAATTTGTATAATGCTACAATCAATCAGGTCCCAAAATTTTGAAATATGTAAACAGACAAACAATGGATTTATAGGCTCACGATATGGTTTATTACTAATAATTTTTATGGCTTTCTTTAAATATGTGTCTTTAAGGGCCACTTCACACATAGTGCGAAGTTTGGGCGAAGTGCACACGAAGCAGGGATTGTATACAACACGTGTAGAATTGTACCTGCCTCTAACGTCTCATACACCTGTTGCAATGACTATTTGCGCACACCAGTGGTTGAAAGAGTGTGCGCTCGAACCATCTCGAGGCATCACACCCTCTCACGCACAAACATCTAAACCCCGCTCGCATGGCACTTAGAAAATGTGTGGCCAATCGTACTGTTGGCACGACAACAGACTGCAGACAATCACTGTTGTACCCACGAGTGTGACTTTGCAAACACACACACTGACACGTGGGTGTGTGTGCTCCACTGACAGGAAGTGTGGCTTCCGACAGAAGCAGCTGTGGAGATCTGTCATTCCACCTACTGTGTTTTGACAGACATGGACTAACAACTGTCCACTGTGAGGTGCGTCTGTCTGATTTCTGTATTACGTGGACATAAATAAAAACATATGTCGCTGTGGCGACAAGCCGCAGCGAGCGAGCACATGCCCGGAGCAGACACTGACAGCCTGCCAGGTTGAAACGGACGATCACATCAGAACACACAACGGGTGATCTGACCATCACGTGACCCACGTGAGCTCTGTTCCACATGACGCGGTGTCTGTGCTGCGGCGTGTCATCCACAAGACACGCGTGTCGGCCAGAACATGTGCGCAGGGCGACTGGATGCATCAGACCAGTAGATGTGAACATGATCAGAGCACACTGCTTCTCATTCATGTCATTTCATGACTGTATGTCTGTGATCATGGGTCATCACCAGAGGAACATACAGATCATATTTGTATTGCCCGCTTGATATATGCTGTGTTTTTATATGGTGTGGGATTTTATTTATTTAATACTTCCATGTCCTTCCTGATATGAGCAGATTCCTGTAGCTTTCAAAGGACAGCTCTGTAGCAGAGTGGTAAAGTTTCTGACTGGCAATCAGAGCTTTTGGAAGGCACAGGTTTGAGTCCCGTGGGATTTTTTATTTTTTTTATTCCACATAAGCGATGTGATGTGGTCCCACAGGTACCAGCTGGTTTTTATTTTTTATTTATTCCACCTAAACACCACGATGTGGTGCACCTCGCACTGTTCTTGCTTGAAAGACACAGTCACGTGCACAAACTCTCGCACCGGGATCATGCATGCCTGCCCATCAGTGCTATGTTTCGTGGTGCGCTAATTTGAACTAATTTGCGCTGTTTCGCCATATTTGACCAAACTGTGCACAATGTGTGAAGGGGCCCTACAGTGGGAAATCTTCTGCTAAATGCTGTGCTGTGGAATGTGATGTCATTTGTCCATCAGAGCCACAATGCAGGAGGATGGAGAAGGCAATCTGTGCCGAACATGCAAAGCCACCTCAGATCTGCTGTGCAGACCCAGAGCAAGAAAAAAAGGGGAACAGCCAAAGCGACTTACAATGTTATTGACAAATAAATCAAATCAAATCAAAGTACCCCCCAAGTGCTGCTGGACATCACTGCATCACGGAGAAGATGCCGGACGAGTGCTGCAAGTGGATCTCTAAGCAAAGGACAAAAGGATCATTTAAGCAGGGACTGTACGAGATATAAGAGATCCAGCTGCCAGTGTCCCCATTAGTGAGTCACAAACTTCAAAACTGTCGCTCATTCGTGTGTGTGGTCACTAGTTCACATCTCCAACTACGCTCCAACAATCACGCTCAGTGAGGTAGCACTCTCACTATGTTATACAAGGAGATGAGTGTGGGAAGCCACCAAGACTTGAATTTGGCAATGACAAATTTCATACCTAAACAATATTAATGCGCACTGGATGTATCTCGAATATTTAAACAGGAACCAAGTAAAATTAAGTCAGAGTTCAGTGCAGCTAGCACTTACACCAAACTTGGTGGGAAAAAAAACCCTCTACTTGCTTTTTCTATTTTATGTTGCAGGAAATAACTTTTTTCCTAATAGACCTTATCTAAACCCTAACTTTATTTGACCTCTCTGACATCTATATTTATTTAAATGTGAATCATGTAATTTCACAATTAAACGACTAGTGGCATCAACTACAAAAACCTTTGGTATTATGACAACAATGTGACTACTTGCTCATGCAAACTGTGGTAGGAGACTCCCTTGTTGACTAAACAGGTCGCAAAAAATAGCAATGTCCTCCGCATTTGATAATCCATGAGTGCTAAAACGTTTTCCTGACTGCTCTGACATCAGAATGTAATACAAAGGGTCTGTGACAATGTGTTCTGTAGTAATACCTTGGAATGCGACCAAAACTAATGTATTTTCTATTATACCAAATATCAATAAAAACAAGAAATAAATTGATCCATCTCAGTGTATTTTCTTTTGCAGATTAATATTTCAAAGAATTATCTCCATGTGAAAGACTTTTTTATCCAATGACCAGGTTCATATTTTCAACTGAAACCTATCAGAAATTATTAACTCAACTGCAAATGATAGAACAGTGAAGTCTGAGAACATGTTTGGACATTTTACAGCACAAGAGGAATTCTACACAAGAGCTTTTTAAGTTATTCATTTTCTCGTTTTTGAGATAATGGCTGTGTCTCTCTACATAATTCAGCTGTGCACGAAACAAATGATCAACTGGGGGAACATGAATATTTTGGTTTCTCGTCGCTTATGCAGCACTTTAGCAGCCTTCCAAAAAAAGTGATGTTTTAACAATAACAGACGCGTCGTGTTTATTATGTTCTACATGTTTGTCAGAGGTGAATCCAAAAATTGGGCACCACTTTGAACAGCGTTGCCTTCAGATCATATTTTAAAACTATTATTTTGAATTACAAAGTGGAATAAAAAAGCACATGACCATTTTTCTTCAGAAACGTTCTGGATGTCTGTCAAGATCCTAGTACGAAAAGGGCAGGTGATGCAAAAACTACCAGCTGTATGAAACTGTGGGTCTTCACAGTAGATCTGTTATCATAACGCACACAAACACGTCTGTCTGTCAGCTGTAATTGACAGGCAATTACTTATATGTTGTTTGATCTGCTTCTATCAGACAGAAAAATGACAATGAAAAAGTCAAGTTTCCGTTCCGATAATAGCTTCATTCATCCGGCGTTAGTCGCGCAACTGAAATTGTCAAAACTTGTTCTTTTATGATGCAAGTTTTTGAAGTGGCGATTCATAAAAAATGCCCATTTATGATTCGAAGGCATGTTCTGGGGGTGAAGTCTTGTTTAATAATCAGGATGATTGACGTTATCCTCATTTTCTTCTCCCCGTTTCAGCATCTTTGCAGGATGCAGTCAGAGATCCTTCTGCATGAATGCACAATACCTCAGTGATAACAAGAGGTGCAAAGGCCAAAAAACAGCATCCGAACAACAACGCCACTGAATCATTCACGTGTCCTTAGAAAGGGAAAAGAGCCTAATTATGAAGAAGTGCGCCAAGCAGAATTAAGAGGCGTTTTATCTTCATTATCGTCCTCGGTTGTAGACTGCCACAGCGGCCACCTTCCACACTGTGACTCATTGTTAAGCACAGAAACCAACATTGCTGACTTGTCCACTTGAAATCCCCCACAGGCGCAATGCCCCATGAGTGAACCCAGATTAAGACACCGGCGAACGAGACAAGCTAATCCTTCAGCGCTCTCCGCACAATCCTGCTTGTTTGGCTATGAGACCGCCGGCTCTCAGGCCGTTCCCTCAGCAATTAGATGATTTCTATCATCATACACACACACACATGCAAACACGCATACATCCACACGCTCATAGCAATTAGCTCGTAGCGAGGCTTACGTGCCCGCCAGCTGCTTGCTGTCACTGTCACTTTCGCTGTTTGAATCGACGCTGTCTCATTCTCTGTCTCCCTCTCACGACCTCCATTTCCTTTCAATTAGCTGAGCTGCCAGCAGGATCCTTTGCCTGGATTAAGTTATCCAGAGTTTATCCAGCCGCACTCCGCTGCATTCACAATATTTTGGCTCAGATTAGTCACAGAACCTTTGTAGACAATTAGCTTATGTTCCCGCGGTATAGCTGTCTCGTTTTGTGTCCTGTGCTGCTGGAACAATCTTGTCTTATGAAACAAATATGTTGACACCACCTCAACACAAACAGCAGTTGGTGTTTTGGGCTGTTTAAGTGCAGTTCTTAGAGGTTTGTACCTTTTCATAGTATTTAATGTCATACTCCAGTATTACACCGTTGGGCTGGTTTGGCTCGTGCCACAGCAGCGTCACGCTGTTCTGACTGGTGTTCTCTTGACGGATCACTAACACTTCCGAAGGAGCTGCACAACAAATAGAACAAAATACAGTGATCAGACATTACAGACCTTTGCACCAAATGATCCCTTCCCCGGCTTCTCACATTAGGGACAGATTGTATTTTACAGGGTCGAGGTTCATTCTTTTTTCAAATAATAATAACAATAAATGTAACAGATGAACCACTCTTTGTCAATCATCTGTTACATTTTACATTATTGTGGTTCTCATCATAATTTGTTCATTGCTAATAACAATTATTGGAAAATGCTTAAAACACTGAATTATTTCTATACATCAGTTTCAAAATGAATCTTTATAATCTGGAATAGATTTGCTCTATATCTGAGGTAAATTTGTACCAATGTGTATCCCCAGATTACAAAATTAGCAGTTTGCCAACCCCCCCCCCCAAAAAAAAGAATTTTATATAATCTCAAATAACTGTACACTGAAGGTTTTGTTGTCAACACAATTATATATAATTGCATACGTTTCTTGTTCTGAACAGAATCTAACCAGCAATTCCTTTTAATTTTATTTATTTATTGTTTATTTAGCAAAAGCTTTTGTTTTAAGTGTCATTCAATCCACATAGCATCTCCAGAGGTTTTTTTTGTGTGTGTGTGTGGGGGGGGGGGGGGGCAAAATATGATTGAATTTGCACTGGATGTTCTCTGTAAAAATTGGTGCAAATTGCACTTTTTTTATGTCAGCTGCCAATAAAGAGGAGCATATGTTTAAAATAACAGGACAGCTGAAAATGTCATTTTTAAACATGACATAATACACTCAACAAAAATATAAACGCAACACTTTTGGTTTTGCTCCCATTTTGTATGAGATGAACTCAAAGATCTAAAACTTTTTCCACATACACAATATCACCATTTCCCTCAAATATTGTTCACAAACCAGTCTAAATCTGTGATAGTGAGCACTTCTCCTTTGCTGAGATAATCCATCCCACCTCACAGGTGTGCCATACCAAGATACTGATTAGACACCATGATTAGTGCACAGGGTGCCTTAGACTGCCCATATCCTGACTCATCTGTTTTAGCCAGCTGCTATATAACCTACTCAATTCTGAATGGACATGATATTTCAAAACTCTTGAAATTAATATTCTCATAAATGTGCCATTGTCAAGAACAGTAAGATGTTTAATAAAGGGCAATGCTTGGAATCAACTCGCGTTGAGACACTGTATGCAGTCATTCTGATTTCTGAGCCCTACCTGCCTGGTTTGTTGTTATGTTGACGACAGCATATGGTGACGCTTCATTGCTCAGTTGGGTCACTGCATTAATCGCCAAGATACGGAAGGAGTAGTTTGTGTGCGCCACCAGGTTCAGCACCGTCACCCACGGCTCTGTTAGTCTTGTTTGGTGCGGGACGAACCGGACGGATGCTACACCCATTCGCTCCACCATCCCCCCTCCCACATTTCCAGCGCTTGTCCCGCCACCTCCTTTCCCTCCGCCGGTGCCTCCTGGGAAGGACGTACAATCCTCACAGGGGCCTCCTTCTCTGGAACATTTCTGACACAGGACGTTATAAAACAGATCACTGCGACCTCCAGTGTCCAGGGGCCGATCCCACTCCAAATTCACAGATGTGCCATTGACGGAGGAAATGACATTTACTGGAGCAGATGGGGGGCCTGGTAGGGGAAAAAAACAGGGTGAGGTTCACTCACAGATACATTTGATCGCTGCCTGTGAAGGTAAATTGGATTTTTATGCAGAAGCTCCGATAAAACACGTCGTTTCCCAGCAGCTGTGTGAGAGTCGTTGTGTACAGGTCATTTGTATTCTCCTGTATGTTTTCCTGCCTTTTGGATTAAGCGATTTGGCGCACGGGTGCTTACGGCTGCACGAAGCTGCTGGCGGGTCATCTGCTGTGCGATAGTAGTTGGCGTCGCAGGGGCAGGAGAGGGCAGCTCTGGTCTCTGAGTGGCTGTGCTGTGGACATTTACCACATAGTCCATCTCCTGCTGCTGGCTTATAGAAGCCCACCTCACAGGCTGGAGACAGAGATGGAAAAAAAAGACATAAATAGTGAAGGACTCTGCACCCCCATAATCATTCAGAGCATGATAAAATAGAAAGACCAGCCAGAAAGGCATGAATCACACTCCAATGGAAACTATGCATAGCAACGTTGCTTCAGCTGTTTCAGAACTGTGTCACCATCTCCTGTGGATTAATTTATAACATAACATAATAATAACATAACGTAACATGTTCCATTTCTAGATCTGTGTGTAATTACAGCCTTGATGTGTAAGTACACAACATAAAAATAACGTATCGTAACATGTCCCCTTTCTAGATCTATGTATAATTACAGCCTTGCTGTGTAAGTACACAACATAATAATAACGTAACATAACATGTCCCCTTTCTAGATCTGTGTGTAATTACAGCCTTGATGTGTAAGTACACAACATAAAAATAACGTATCGTAACATGTCCCCTTTCTAGATCTATGTATAATTACAGCCTTGCTGTGTAAGTACACAACATAATAATAACGTAACATAACATGTCCCCTTTCTAGATCTGTGTGTAATTACAGCCTTGCTGTGTAAGTACACAACATAATAATAACGTAACATAACATGTCCCCTTTCTAGATCTGTGTGTAATTACAGCCTTGCTATGTAAGTACACAACATAATATAAGGTAAAGTAACATGTCCCCTTTCTAGATCTGTGTGTAATTAGAGCCTTGCTGTGTAAGTACACAACATAATAATAACGGAACATAACATGTCCCCTTTCTAGATCTGTGTGTAATTACAGCCTTGCTATGTAAGTACACAACATAATATAAGGTAAAGTAACATGTCCCCTTTCTAGATCTGTGTGTAATTACAGCCTTGCTATGTAAGTACACAACATAATATAAGGTAAAGTAACATGTCCCCTTTCTAGATCTGTGTGTAATTAGAGCCTTGCAGTGTAAGTACACAACATAATAAGGTAACGTAACATGTCCCCTTTCTAGATCTGTGTATAATTACAGCCTTGCTGTGTAAGTACACAACATAATAATAAGGTAACATAACATGTCCCCTTTCTAGATCTGTGTATAATTACAGCCTTGCTGTGTAAGTAGATAACATGATGATAACGTAACGTAACATGTCCCCTTTCTAGATCTATGTATAATTACAGCCTTGCTGTGTAAGTAGATAACATAATAATAACGTAACGTAACATGTCCCCTTTCTAGATCTATGTATAATTACAGCCTTGCTGTGTAAGTAGATAACATAATAATAACGTAACGTAACATGTCCCCTTTCTAGATCTATGTATAATTACAGCCTTGCTGTGTAAGTACACAACATAATAATAATGTAACGTAACATGTCCCATTTCTAGATCTGTGTGTAATTACAGCCTTGCTGTGTAAGTACACAACATAGTATAACGTAACATAACATGTCCCCTTTCTAGATCTGTGTGTAATTACAGCCTTGCTATGTAAGTACACAACATAATATAAGGTAACGTAACATGTCCCCTTTCTAGATCTGTGTGTAATTAGAGCCTTGCTATGTAAGTACACAACATAATAATAAGGTAACGTAACATGTCCCCTTTCTAGATCTGTGTGTAATTAGAGCCTTGCTGTGTAAGTACACAACATAATAATAAGGTAACGTAACATGTCCCCTTTCTAGATCTGTGTATAATTACAGCCTTGCTGTGTAAGTAGACAGCATAATAATAAGGTAATGTAACATGTCCCCTTTCTAGATCTGTGTGTAATTAGAGCCTTGCTGTGTAAGTACATAACATAATAATAACGTAACGTAACATGTCCCCTTTCTAGATCTACACTCAACAAAAATATAAACGCAACACTTTTGGTTTTGCTCCCATTTTGTATGAGATGAACTCAAAGATCTAAAACTTTTTCCACGTACATAATATCACCATTTCCCTCAAATTTGTTCACAAACCAGTCTAAATCTGTGATAGTGAGCACTCTGAAAGGTGCAGTTTTATCACACAGCACAATGCCACAGATGTCGCAATATTTGAGGGAGCGTGCAATTGGCATGCTGACAGCAGGAATGTCAACCAGAGCTGTTGCTCGTGTATTGAATGTTCATTTCTCTACCATAAGCCGTCTCCAAAGGCGTTTCAGAGAATTTGGCAGTACATCCAACCAGCCTCACAGCCGCAGACCACGTGTAACCACACCAGCCCAGGACCTCCACATCCACCATGTTCACCTCCAAGATCGTCTGAGACCAGCCACTCGGACAGCTGCTGAAAGAATCGGTTTGCATAACCAAAGAATTTCTGTACAAACTGTCAGAAACCGTCTCAGGGAAGCTCATCTGCATGCTCGTCGTCCTCATCGGGGTCGACTTGAGTGGGCAAATGCTCATATTCGCTAGCGTTTGGCACGTTGGAGAGGTGTTCTCTTCACGGATGAATCCCGGTTCACACTGTTCAGGGCAGATGGCAGACAGCGTGTGTGGCGTCGTGTGGGTGAGCGGTTTTCTGATGTCAATGTTGTGGATCAAGTGGCCCATGGTGGCGGTGGGGTTTTGGTATGGGCAGGCATCTGTTATGGACAAAGAACACAGGTGCATTTTATTGATGGCATTTTGAATGCACAGAGATACCGTGACGAGATCCTGAGGCCCATTGATGCTCTGGACCGGCGTATACGACAGCGTGTACCAGTTCCTGCCAATATCCAGCAACTTCGCACAGCCATTGAAGAGGAGTGGACCAACATTCCACAGGCCACAATTGACAACCTGATCAACTCTATGCGAAGGAGATGTGTTGCACTGCATGAGGCAAATGGTGGTCACACCAGATACTGACTGGTATCCCCCCCCAATAAAACAAAACTGCACCTTTCAGAGTGGCCTTTTATTGTGGACAGTCTAAGGCACACCTGTGCACTAATCATGGTGTCTAATCAGCATCTTGATATGGCACACCTGTGAGGTGGGATGGATTATCTCAGCAAAGGAGAAGTGCTCACTATCACAGATTTAAACTGGTTTGTGAACAATATTTGAGGGAAATGGTGATATTGTGTATGTGGAAAAAGTTTTAGATCTTTGAGTTCATCTCATACAAAATGGGAGCAAAACCAAAAGTGTTGCATTTATATTTTTGTTGTAGATGGTAACAGTGGAAATATCTGAATGCTAATAATAATAATAATAATAATAATAATAATAATAATAATAATAATAATAATAATAATAATAATAATGACGACAGAGCAACATGATGGCTTAGTTTTTAGTACTGTTGCCTCAAAGCAAGAAGGGTGTGGGATCGCTTCCCTTTCTTTGTGGAGTTTTGATTGTTCTCCCCATGTTTGTGTGGGTTCTCTCCAGGTGCACCGGCTTCCTCTCACATCCAAAGACATGCAGGTTAGGTGAATTGGAAACTTTAAATTGGCCGTGCTTGTGAGTGTGAATGTGTTTGTGGTCCTGTGATGGACTGTTGTCCTGTCCAGGTTGTACCCCACCTTACGCCCCTCTGGGATAGGCTGCAGCACCCCCACCCAAACACTTAATTTAAGTAAGCGAGTATAGCGAATGAATAATAACCCATCAGCTGCAATTCAGAAAATCAATTGTACCTTTATAAAATAGACCACAGACCTTTCCTCTTTGGGTGCAGCAGTACTGTTAATGTATTGGATAAAGGATGAGTCCACTACTTCATGAGCACACAGCTCATTAAAAAAGGGTGGCCAGTGCCTTATACCTTCCAAAGTGAGATCAGGTACACTTTTAGTGCTGAAGGATCAGGAGGGGGCATCAGGTGCACCAGCCAGGACCCAAGCCAGCAAACTTCAACATGAAAGGCCATTGATCTTATCAATCAATCAATCAATTTTATTTATATAGTGCCAAATCACAACAAACAGTTGCCCCAAGGCGCTTTATATTGTAAGGCAAGGCCATACAATAATTACGTAAAAACCCCAATGGTCAAAACGACCCCCTGTGAGCAAGCACTTGTCGACAGTGGGAAGGAAAAACTCCCTTTTAACAGGAAGAAACCTCCAGCAGAACCAGGCTCAGGGAGGGGCAGTCTTCTGCTGGGACTGGTTGGGGCTGAGGGAGAGAACCAGGAAAAAGACATGCTGTGGAGGGGAGCAGAGATCAATCACTAATGATTAAATGCAGAGTGGTGCATACAGAGCCAAAAGAGAAAGAAACACTCAGTGCATCATGGGAACCCCCCAGCAGTCTAAGTCTATAGCAGCATAACTAAGGGATGGTTCAGGGTCACCCGATCCAGCCCTAACTATAAGCTTTAGCAAAAAGGAAAGTTTTAAGCTTAATCTTAAAAGTAGAGAGGGTGTCTGTCTCCCTGATCCGAATTGGGAGCTGGTTCCACAGGAGAGGAGCCTGAAAGCTGAAGGCTCTGCCTCCCATTCTACTCTTACAAACCCTAGGAACTACAAGTAAGCCTGCAGTCTGAGAGCGAAGCGCTCTATTGGGGTGATATGGTACTATGAGGTCCCTAAGATAAGATGGGACCTGATTATTCAAAACCTTATAAGTAAGAAGAAGAATTTTAAATTCTATTCTAGAATTAACAGGAAGCCAACGAAGAGAGGCCAATATGGGTGAGATATGCTCTCTCCTTCTAGTCCCCGTCAGTACTCTAGCTGCAGCATTTTGAATTAACTGAAGGCTTTTCAGGGAACTTTTAGGACAACCTGATAATAATGAATTACAATAGTCCAGCCTAGAGGAAATAAATGCATGAATTAGTTTTTCAGCATCACTCTGAGACAAGACCTTTCTAATTTTAGAGATATTGCATAAATGCAAAAAAAGCAGTCTTACATATTTGTTTAATATGCGCTTTGAATGACATATCCTGATAAAAAATGACTCCAAGATTTCTCACAGTATTACTCGAGGTCAGGGTAATGCCATCCAGAGTAAGGATCTGGTTAGACACCATGGTTATCACTCATCACGCCCAAATTTTGACTTGAAGTTTAGTTTGAACATAATCTAAATTTTAAGAACGTTGTGCTTTTTTTGCAATGTAAATGTTATTGAGGATGAATAATAATATTCTCCCGTGTTTCCCAACTGACAAGCACACATTCCATGTATAGCTTGTCTTTTCTTTTTTTAAATAAAGTGATGTTACTCTACATGGTACATGCTACTCAACTCATCCAAAAATGTTGGGTTCTGCTAGATACAAGTGAGAACCAATAAATCTCCTATTTTGTGTCGCACTGACATCAAACAGGTCCACCGTAGCTTGTATTTCTCTGTCTGTGCTTATGTAAATCTGTTCTGCCCATTTCTAACTTTTCAGCTACAAATCACTGCTCATCATAACAGCTGTCTGAGCTTTGTGTAAAGTGCCAACGTCATGTTTTGAGGGCGTACTGCCTCTTCAGTAAGTCCTGTTTTGGATAGTGATTAGGCCTATCAGAGACAGAACAAAAATAAATAAATAAAAATACATTTCTAGTAACATTTTAAAAAAAGAAATAGGGCCAGTAGGTAGGGGTTAAAAAAAAGAAAAAAAAACTTTTATTTATTTATTTTTTTTTTTTCTGGGTGTGTTGTGCGGCTGTGACCTGATCCTGGATAGGTGGTTGAAGATGAGTGAGTGAATGTAGCCATAACGAGGGCTTTACTGTGTGTTTCAGGCATCAGGTGCAACACAGCAATGGACTCGCTGCATCACACAATCACCACAAAATGTTCTATTTAATGATTTGCGAATTTAGTGGCACAGATGTCTGATGTGAGGAGGATTTATTGAGAACGAGTTTTGTTCACCGTTAACAGCGTGAATGAAGTTTAAACGGGAGGCCTGTTAGTGCAGGGTTTAACAAGACCACCGGTGTCGCAGACCGATCGCCCCCCCCCCTAAAAATCGGTCCGCCTGAGACAGTGTCTCTTCACCCAAAGCGATCAAATGGATTAATGTGATTATTAACCATCAAGGTAAAACCTCATAAATCACATTACTGGAAATTATGTTTTTTGTTTTTTGCTTGGTCACAAAATTGTTAGAGTCAGGTCTGTGAAATAGGGTTTAATGGGTTACAAAAAACAATGTTTTTTTTTCTAATAGGCCTTACTGCCAGGCTATAACCTAGACCGCCCACCTTTGAATTTGGTTTTTAAATGACTTTTATATATATATATATATATATATATATAATATATATATATATATATATATATAATATATATATATATACAAACAAATTTGCAAAAAACCCAAACACAAAACAAAAACAAAAAACAATCTGGGAATTATGGCTTTACGAACTTGGAGTATGTCTCTTAAAAACTTTAACTCTTCCAGTAATGTGTTCATGTTAACACATACAGCCACGCATGCACACGTGTCAGTGCTACGAAAACAAAACAGAAGAAATACTCTGACAGGCAACACAGATCACATGCACCGTTTGATGAATGAACACACATACTCTGATTTGTATCAGTGTGTAACAAACAGAGAGGGCAACAGTGTACTTCATTCCACCATCAGCGCCCCCCATAGGAACGACAGGGGTTTGCATTTGTACTGTTTATCCCCATCTGTTTTCTCCGTTTCATCCTGTTAATCTCTCATCCCGTCATGTTTTTTTTTTTTTTTTTTTTTTCTGACACCCCTCAGATGAAAGCGGGTCACAATGAACATTTGAACAGCTCGTTCATCAAGGCGGAGAGGCGGCGAGCACTCTGAAGTCTCTGACAGATTCACCGGGAGTTCCACGTATCCACACATGCAAAGGTTATGATAATGCAATAACAAACACAAACACACTCACAAGCACACGCAGTGAATTTATCAGCACAGGTGACGATGCAAAGGGAAGGAAAGGAACGCGGCGCAGTCGAAACTCGCTGTGATAAACTTTCACTTCAATTATGTTGCTCGTTTCAGAGCACAGAATAGCACAGAAGACCAAGAACAATTCCAATAAGAATACAAGCAAATAGAACAGACAACTAACATACGTCGGGCTGCTGTTGAACGAGGACCATGACTATACTGAGATGAAAATGTTTTTCACAGTGATATTTCAACTGCATTTTTATTGCGTTGACTGTGAACAAGGTGTTCAGATGGAACACCTGCTGTAAATGAGGCTACACTGTAAATCCCAGGTTGACCAGTGTGCAGGAAGGGTTTGCACACAGAAGTAATTAGTATTACAAGAAGGTTTTCCGTAAGCAATAATAACAACAACAGCATTGATTTATATAGCATGTTGTAACCTTTGCAGTACACAATTCAACAAAAGACAATAGAACACCAACACACACACACAAAAAAAAGAAAAAAAGAAAAAAATAATCTAAAACAAACATTTATGGCCGTTAACGACTGATTTTGAATTTAATTTTGTGCTGATTGCCGTTAATACTCATTTACATACTTACAATCTTAGTAAATCACCTGCAAAACAGTCTCCAGCCCAACACACAGTAGTTTGGAATACCCACCCAATTTATCATTAATTATCTGGGATCTTAGTAAATCTGTCCCTCAGTGTCTCGAAAGTGAAGAACAAAATCAAAATCCGCCCACAGATGAGGAGGCAGGCACTGAGAGACACGAGCACTGTGGTCACATGATAACATTTTCTCATTCCAGTCAAAGTTAGAGTCTAAACACACATCAAAAGTTGCTTTTTCAACTACAGCTGAAGATTTCTATATCAGCAATATCAACCTGGTCTCACAGCAAGTCGTGAATCAGCTGCACAAAATATACATTGATCTATTGGTTTGTGATATTGTGATGAAAAGCACCTCATTTTCATCATGGCAGCACAAATTCATTCTAATTTATTCCGTGATGGCTATGGTTATGGTGAGGGTGGGGGAAAGGAGTAGGGTTAGGTTATGGTTAAGGTTAGGGTTGGGGGTAGGAGTAGGGTTAGTAATAATGAGTAAAAAAAACCTGTCACGGAAATTTGACTTCGTGACGGGAGCACGAAACAAAAAAATGAGACTGGGCTGGCAACATTTCTGCATCACACATACAAACACACATATATATATATATATATATATATATATATAATTATATATATATATATATATATATATATATATATATACACAACCCCTGGCAAAAATTATGGAATCACCGGCCTCGGAGGATGTTCATTCAGTTGTTTAATTTTGTAGAAAAAAAGCAGATCACAGACATGACACAAAACTAAAGTCATTTCAAATGGCAACTTTCTGGCTTTAAGAAACACTATAAGAAATCAGGAAAAAAATTGTGGCAGTCAGTAACGGTTACTTTTTTAGACCAAGCAGAGGGAAAAAAATATGGACTCACTCAGTTCTGAGGAAAAAAGTATGGAATCACCCTGTAAATTTTCATCCACAAAACTAACACCTGCATCAAATCAGATCTGCTCATTAGTCTGCATCTAAAAAGGAGTGATCACACCTTGGAGAGCTGTTGCACCAAGTGGACTGACATGAATCATGGCTCCAACACAAGGGATGTCAATTGAAACAAAGGAGAGGATTATCAAACTCTTAAAAGAGGGTAAATCATCACGCAATGTTGCAAAAGATGTTGGTTGTTTACAGTCAGCTGTGTCTAAACTCTGGACCAAATACAAACAACATGGGAAGGTTGTTAAAGGCAAACATACTGGTAGACCAAGGAAGACATCAAAGCGTCAAGACAGAAAACTTAAAGCAATATGTCTCAAAAATCGAAAATGCACAACAAAACAAATGAGGAAACTGGAGTCAACGTCTGTGACTGAACTGTAAGAAACCGCCTAAAGGAAATGGGATTTACATACAGAAAAGCTAAACGAAAGCCATCAACACCTAAACAGAAAAAACAGGGTTACAATGGGCTAAGGAAAATCAATCGTGGACTGTGGATGACTTGTGATTTGGCGCTAATAAATAAAATTGATTTGCTTTGGATGAAAGTCATATTCAGTGATGAATCTCGAATCTGCATTGGGCAAGGTGATGATGCTGGAACTTTTGTTTGGTGCCGTTCCAATGACATTTATAAAGATGACTGCCTTAAGAGAACATGTAAATTTCCACAGTCATTGAAATGGGGCTGCATGTCAGGTAAATGCACTGGGGAGATGGCTGTCATTCATCAATAAATGCACAAGTTTACGTTGATATTTTGGACACTTTTCTTATCCCATCAATTGAAAGGATGTTTGGGGATGATGAAATCATTTTTCAAGATGATAATGCATCTTGCCATAGAGCAAAAACTGTGAAAACATTCCTTGCAAAAAGACACACAGGGTCAATGTCATGGCCTGCAAATAGTCCGGATCTTAATCCAATTGAAAATCTTTGGTGGAAGTTGAAGAAAATGGTCCATGACAAGGCTCCAACCTGCAAAGCTGATCTGGCAACAGCAATCAGAGAAAGTTGGAGCCAGATTGATGAAGAGTACTGTTTGTCACTCATTAAGTCCATGCCTCAGAGACTGCAAGCTGTTATAAAAGCTAGAGGTGGTGCAACAAAATACTAGTGATGTGTTGGAGCGTTCTTTTGTTTTTCATGATTCCATAATTTTTTCCTCAGAATTGAGTGATTCCATATTTTTTTCCCTCTGCTTGGTCTAAAAAGTAACCGTTACTGACTGCCACAATTTTTTTTCCTGATTTCTTATAGTGTTTCTTAAAGCCAGAAAGTTGCCATTTGAAATGACTTTAGTTTTGTGTCATGCCTGTGATCTGCTTTTTTTCTACAAAATTAAACAACTGAATAAACATCCTCCGAGGCCGGTGATTCCATAATTTTTGCCAGGGGTTGTATTTGAACACCCTGCAGTTTTGCAAGTTCTCCAACTTAGAAATCATGGAGGGGTCTGAAATTTTCATCTTAGGTGCATGTCCACTCTGAGAGACATAATCAAAAAAAAAAAAAAATCCGGAAATCACACTGTTTGATTTTTTAATAATTTATTTGTACGTTACTGCTGCAAATAAGTATTTAAACACCTACCAACCAGCAAGAATTCTGGCTCTCACAGACCTGTTAATTTTTCTTTAAGAAGCCGTCTTATTCTGCACTCTTCTGGACTACAGGACAACAGGCAAGCAGCTTGGTAGAAGACAACAACTGTAATGATTGTTTATTAGTGGAAGAAACACGAGATGACTGTCAGTCTCCCTCGGTCTGGGATTCCATGCAAGATCTCACTTTGTGGGGTAAGGATGATTCTGAGAAAGCTCAGAACTACACAGGAGGACCTGGTCAATGACCTGAAGACAGCTGGGACCACAGTCACAAAGATTACATTAGTAACACATGATGCTGTCATGGTTTAAAATCATGCAGGGCAGCAAGGTCCCCCTACTCAAGTCAGCACATGTCCAGGCCCGTTTGAAGTTCACCAGTGACCATCTGGATGATCCAGAGGAGGCATGGGCTTTTTGGAATCAACTCCACTTACCATGTTTAGAGGATGAGAACAACCCCAAGAAAACCATCCCAACCGTGAAGCATGGGGATGGAAACATCATACTCTGGGGGTGCTCTTCTGCAAAGGGGACAGGACGACTGCACTGTATTGAAGGGAGGATGGATGGGGTCATGTATTGCGAGATTTTGGCAAACAACCTCCTTCCTTCAGTAAGAGCATTGAAGATGGGTCATGGCTGGGTCTTCCAGCATGACAATGACCCCAAACACACAGCCAGGGCAACTAAGGAGGGGCTCCGTAAGAAGCATTTCAAGGTCCTGGAGTGGCCTGGCCAGTCTCCAGACCTGAACTCAATAGAACATCTTTGGAGGGAGCTGAAACTCCAAACCTGAAAGATCTAGAGAAGATCTGTATGGAGGAGTGGACCAAAATCCCTGCTGCAGTGTGTGCAAACCTGGTGAAAAGCTGCAGGAAACGCTTAACCTCTGTAATTGCAAGCAAAGGCTACTGTACCAATTATTAACATTCATTTTCACAGGTGTCAAATACTTATTTGCAGCAGTAACATACAAATAAATGATTAAAAAAATCATACATTGTGATTTCCGGATTTTTTTTTTTTTTTTTAGATTATGCCTCTCACAGTGGACATGCACCTAAGATGAAATTTGCAGACCCCTCCATGATTTCTAAGTGGGAGAACTTGCAGAATTGCAGGGTGTTCAATCACAACACCGGTCATGTCAAGGTCATAGGATAAAGGTCAAGGTCAAATTTGAGGTCATAGTGTAAAATACATTAATGATCATATGTCAGTAACTACAAACACTAAAACAATTTTAGCATAGACATCTACTTTCCTGGGGATAACAAATGTATCAGACCTCTGATGTTAATTATGTCACATAAAAACAAACAAACTGACATATTCATGAATTTGACCTTCATGAATGATGTCATAAAGCATGTGCACACTCCCATTCAACTGCTTCAGCTTCTCACACATGTAAGCTGAATCTTCATATTATGATAATGTTGAATTGATGCAGCTGCTGCAACTTTTCAGCTGGCGACAGCGATGCCCTGCAATCGTCTGGATGCCTTGTTCAAAGCTACAAAACCAAAAAGTGACTTTAATTGTCCTATTGTGGAAATATCGCAATATTAACTGAATCTCATCAGTTATAGTTCCCTATAGGTGCTAATTATGTTTGCATCAGCACTTCCTTAGAGTTTGGAGGAAGTTTGCATACAGTAAATGATTCAGGTCAGCACCTTTAACAGTTGTTTTTTTTTTTTAGCTATTACTTCTTGTACCTATGCACCAGCCAGTAATGAATTATTAATACAAATATAAATCGTACAATGTTATTGTACGTCAGCTTCCTGTGGGTAAATAACGATATGAAAAGCCACGTTTTCAGACATTACCGGCCCCACACACTCCCACTAACTCTCAGGTGTACGTGGAGTGTCTGAACTTTTTTCTGTCAGAATGTGAAGAGGCTGGAAAACTCTTGCAAACTTTTCCAACTCACTCGCCTGCAATGATGTGCACGCCAGCCGATCGTTAGTATTATTAATAATTCTTAGGATGAAAACTGGTACTTTTTTGATGATTACAGGAACTCTTCAGTACCGTGTGCATAAGTGAAATACAGCCATGCTCATGAGTATTATCTGACCTGCACATTTCAATGTTTGGTGCCTGCCAACTTTGTGTTAGCTGAACACACATGATTGAGTTCATTAGTTTGGAGGAGGGTTGGTGACCACAGGTCCAAATATTTTTCATTCTGAGGCTTACATTTGTCACAGCCCTGTGACACTAGTTGGCTATAGAGGAAGCACTCCTTCTTATCAGTATAGCAATGAATTTAGAAATGCACTTTCTGGAAGAATAGGACACAGTGTTGTTCAACTTGTTTGGCAGTGAATAGCATTCCATTCAAGAATAGGGATATGATCACTCACATTTACAAAATAAGAGGTAACACTTTATATTAACTGCACGCTATAAAGCATTAGAAAGCACTTATAAAGTGTAAGTAATTGCTTAAAGCCTCGGTCCCACCGAGTGAAGAAGGAGTGAAGAAGGAGCCATGCACCTTTTTTGTTTTTGTTTCGTGAACTATCGTGGCATTTAGGCTCAGGTGGCTCTTAGAGGCTTATCTTCAGTTAATGGCTCCTCTCTGAGCGTGGCGCTAATTTCAAGATGTTCAAAATTTAGCAACAACAGCGTGGCGCAGTTGTGTTCGAGTTACTGCGACAGCTTAGAGGCATTTGCGTGGTGCTTACGAGTCTGCTAAAAGTCCATTATCCGCGCCTGGCACCTTCGCAGGACCTGAGAGGCTATTTTTGGAGCGGCTCCTCCTCTTGCGCACACAATTGCACCTGCTCTGTGCGCTGGACTAATATATTTTGTAGTGGATTAATCATTTTCTGACAAACCTTGGATGTTGAAAACACTTCTAATCACTTCTGGCATCACCGAGGACTGTTTCATCTGGACACTTTTTTCCTCTCTTTCCTGCTCCATGTGGGATGTATTTTGAGCAGCTTAAGGTAATTATTTTTAATGTTTTTATAGCTTGATAAAACAGTTCCTTGCTATAAAAGTATGGCTGTATGTTGATGTCTGTTGTATGTAAAAGTATGCTGATTTAATATCTTGTTAATGGATCACTGTGTGTGCACACTGAGGCAAGACCTGAGAGGCTATTTTTGGAGCGGTCTCCTCTTTGTGCACCAAATTCCACCTGCTCTGTGCGCTGGACTCTATATAAAAAATTATTTTGTAGCGGATTAATCATTTTCTGTCAAACCTTGGATGCCGAAAATACCTGTAATCACTTCTGGAATTAATGTATCACATGAGCTCCGCTGTGTGTGCGCACTGACGCACTGAGGCAGTAGTGACTCCTCATCACGCTTCAAACGAGCATTTAGGCAGAACACCAGCTCACAAAAGAGTGATATTTCAGTCAATATTGGACGAACACAAAGTTAAAATTTGGGTGACTGCGTGAAAGTGTATGTGTGTTTAAAGCCATGGAAGTTAATAACTCCAGTGGAGCAGCTAAGAGCAGGAGCTGTGCAGCAACACAGGTGGAGAGCGCGCAAAAGACCGATTTTGAAGACATAACACAAAGTTAAAAGTTGTATCATGGTGACTTGTAAGCTGCAGAAGAAATAAAGAAATATATATTGAAAATGATCCACAGGTGTATATAATAAACGGCCACCTCATTCTATATGCAGAACAGCACCGCGCGCAAAAGAGCGCTTTTGCAGAAATAACAGACGAACACAAAGTCAAAAGTGGAATCACGCTGTAAAAATGATTGTGCTTAAAGCCAGGGAAAAAAATAAAGCCAGCAAGCCACAGATGGAACAGAAGCCAGAAAGAGCAGAGAGGCGGCTGTCCATGAAAGGACAACAGCACGCACGCAAAAGAGCGCTTTTGCAGAAATAAACGGACAAACATAAAGTTTTGTGTGTTTAAAGCCGCAAAAAAAAAAAAAAAAAAAAAGCCAGAGAGCTGCGGAGCCAGCGAGGAGCACAGAGGCAGCTCTCCAGGAACCCATGGTTCAGGTCTAGCTGGTCTGGTGCATTACAGGTAGACTGCAGCCTGGCGCACAGCGCACAACTGCGTAACTGTGATGGAGTGTCTATTGTTGGACTGCGTTAAAAAAAGGACATCTTTAAATGCTGCTGTGAATCTGTGAATTGAAAACCCACACTTTGAAGGGACCAGGTGTGGGAGGGCTGGAGGTTTGGACCAAACTCATGCCTAAACGTGCGCCAACATGGCGTTATCATGGCGCTATCATGGCACTACGTGGCTTTGTGTGGCTGATGTGAGCCATTCGAGACTGTAATGACAGGTCGGTCGTGGCTCACTAGAGGCTGCTATGCGGCACATGTGGGGTACAGAGAGGCACATAGTGGCACCTTCATAGTGGATACATGTTAAGATGAAAACGTGGGTCATTCTTCAAATAATCACCCCACACCCATGCGTGGCTCTTTCTTCAGCCTTCATTATTCGGTGGGACCGAGGCTTAAGTAACTACTTGTAAAACATTTACAAAGCATTCTTTTTTATTAGCTACTCATTGGTAAGAACATAAATAGATGGCTTAATAATTATTAATAACAAAATATATAATGTCTTTATAAAACATTTATAAATATTTTTTTAATTCTCTATAAACCATTCAAGAAAAGCTGATCATTAATAGTCTACCATTTACAAACATAAAATCAGACACTGTTCATTAGTGATAAAAATACTTTACAAACGATATTTTTTATTGTCTTTAGTTTTTTTCCTCACAAATTATTAAGCATTCTTTTTTTAGCTACTCATTGGTAAGAACATAAATAGATGGCTTAATAATTATTAATAACAAAATATGCAATGTCTTTATAAAACATTTATGATTTTTAAATTCTCTATAAAACATTTAAGAGTCCCACAATAATTACTTCTCTTGGCACCTATTATTTGGTCATCATATTCCTCTTCTGTTCTTTTAGCTGCTACCTGCTCTCTGCTCTCTAATTCTTTCCTCTTTTCCTTTTTAGCTCTCTCAAATACTGTACCTCCGGTTATGGAGGTCCTCATATTGAGTTTTTTCCCAGTGTCATCTTTTTTTTTAAACTTTTAGTATTATTTATTTATTTATTTATTATTTATTAGTGCTTATTTTTATTCAGTTTCTTAATTTTAATTTTTAGCACCGATATTTTATTTACTTTATGTTTTATTAATTACATTTCTTAATTTTAAGCACCAATCGTTTCAAGGAATATAAACCTATTTTTTCAAAGCAAATAAGATGTGATTTTAGTTACCTCACCGACATATGGCTGCAACACCAACTGCAGATGATACTATATCACCGACAGATGGCAGCATCCAACAAATTGTTCAACAAATTAAGATGGCAAGGAAGACGTCCTACAACACTTCCTGTTTCTGTTATCATTGTCGACGAAGGTCCGAGGGGAAAGATTAGAATAAAAAAAACTGGTTTTAACCATTTTTCGGACAGTATGGATTAATGTTGCTTAATCACTGGCATTCTCACTACACTTCCAGCAGATACTTCACTGAAAACAATGGTTAATCGGCTATGTGCGTGTTAGTGAAAGCTAGGCTAAAGCTGCATTGGCTAACCATTGTTGTACCAAATCTGACTGCTTAACGTATTCTAAGGTTGAAATCATCAAGCGGACACTTTATTTCTGTCTGAGAGGTTACCCGCTTGATCAATATGAATTTATATCATCGGAAGTAAAACCTCATTAGTTTTTAAATACCAGTTAGCCGATTAGCCGCTATCGCTTAGCGGCTAATGGTGAACCGTTCTGAGCCCACGTTTAGCTATCGGTTAGCAACTAATGGCGCAATTACTCTAAAATCAGTATCACCTCCTAACCGAACACTTTAACATTTCGCGAATGAACCCACACTCCTTGTCTAATACTGCTGTGCCAATTCCTAAAAACAAAATATGCGTTAAGTATTTATGAATGGATATATAAAAGTGAATTGGCCAACTGTGACTCTGCTTAACACATATAAATAGCATCTACAAACAGTTATAATGCAAATTTAACCTTCACTTTAATTACTATCACACGAAATACTTTACTAACAGCTTGTAAAGGCTTCATAATAGTATTTTTAAGTTTACTAACGCATTGATAATCATTTATAAATGGACAAATAAAAGTGAATTGGTCAACTGTTTGACATTGTGATTAAAATATATATTAAGTATACAAATGAGTTATAAAACAAATTTAACCTTCACTTTAGTTAAGCTCACACCAAATACTTTACTAACAGTTTGTAAAGGCTTTATAATAGTATTTTTAAGTATTTTCTAATGCATTGATAAGCATTTATAAATGGACATATAAAAGTGAATTGGTCAGCTGTTTGAGATTGTGATTAAAATATATTTTAAGCATATACAAATGAGTTATAAAAAAATTCCTACTCTTTAAAACTGCATACTTATAGTGATGGGGAAAGAGACTTGAGCTTTGTACATTATTAACAAATGGTACATAAAGGATACATTGAGCATCATCTAATGGTTCATTAATGCTTAGTAAAGGCTTAATAATTTGTGAGGAGAAAATGTAAAGACAATAAAAATGATTTGTAAAGTATTTTTATCACTAATGAATAGTGTCTGATTTTACATTTGTAAAAGATGGACTATTAATGATCAACTTTTCTTAAATGGTTTATAGCGAATTAAAAAAACATTTGTAAATGTTTTATAAAGACATTACATATTTTGTTATTAATAATTATTAAGCCATCTATTTATGTTCTTACCAATGAGTAACTAATAAAAAAAAGCTTTGTAAATGTTTTACAAGTAGTTACTTAAACATTTACTTACACTTTATAAATGCTTTACTAATGCTTTATAGCGTGTAGTTAATATAAAGTGTTACCAAAAAAACAATTATTGCTGCCAATATGGAAAACCCATTTGACTGTATGTTGTACAAAAAAGTAGAAAAGTTTCTCGTAATAACCAGATTCCCAAACATGGAATGTACCATTAAAATGGCATATTGTAACAACAATGTGGTGCCTTTGACAACTGATCTACTGTAATTAGTTTTGTCATTATACATACAGTGTGTCACTAGGCATTGGTGTCTTAAATTGTTGGAAAAGTTCTGATTTGTATTTCTTTCTATGTGGATTCATATTTTCAAAGCTGATGTTTCAGATCTTTCAGGAATGTGGCTATCCTAGATCACCAATGCTATCAGCAAGGAAAAGTGCAACTGTCAATCACTTTTGTCCAGTGCATTGGTATCGAAGTTCAGTACCAAAACAATACCAAAATTTAAATAATGTGACAATGCTGATTTTTGTGAAGTAGCATTGGTACTACAAGTATGGAGTGTTATATTCTTCCAGAACTGTTGGGGACAGTATTTATACCTTCAAATATGCTAGTCTGCTGCTTAATGGCAAAGAGGAAGAATGGAAAAAAAAAACTGCAAGTATTTTGCTTTCGAAGCAGATTGCCAAGAACAAATATTAATTTACAAAAGCAAAATGGTCAACAGTGCAACTGTACAATTCCAATGAAACAAGGGAACACCACAAATTAGCAAAACATTTAGAAGACAGGCATCCAGATCTGTTCAAGAAATTAAGGTAAGTGTGGCTTCATGTTACCAACATATCTAACTTCTTACTCTTCTTCTTCACCTTATTATGAATGATACAATTATTTTGTTTGAGAGACCCAATATAGGCTAAGTCAGGTGCGCAATCAATTGTCTCATTAGGTTAGTTAATTTTGTAGGGCAGTCCTCAAAAGCTGAGTAGGGGTACGCAAGCTGTCGCAGCCCACTGAGCTATCGCAGTGTGCAGTTTTCACAGGGTGGCACTATTCTGTACTTTCACTCGCAGGGAGTCGCAATCCTGGATTTTGAACTGTCCACAGTTGCTGAGGCGATAAGGCTCCTTCCAAAATGGTCACAGAGGTGTCGCTGCTGTCATGTGCCCCTCTGAAAGTACTCGCTGGGACTCCGAACATCAGGAAATTTGTGAACTGTGGGAGGGGTGAGCCACACACACACAAGCTTCTGGGGAGCATGCCAAAATAGCGGAGGTGATTGGAGAGGAATAGCCACTTCTGGAACACAGAAGTGACTATTCCTCTCTTGGGCACAGCACTGTGTTGTTTTTAATCTTTTTTTTTATCTGGAACACTCTTTCTGTCTCTCTGGTCTTTGATGGCAAGCTCCGGACTTGTTTAATGTGCTCATTGTGAGTACAATGCACAATCATTGAGGAAATTTGATAATATGCTTTCATTAACCAGCACACTTTGTTCATATCCAGCTCTCCCGCAGTGTGCATATGTGAATGAATGAATGAATTAAACAGCACATACAGACTCAAAATAACAAAGTGAACTCACAAAGAAAACAATTCAATCCAACAACGCACCCATAGGGCCCGAAAGGCTGTACTAAGCAAAAGCTTATAAATACCCAAAAAAGCCAAAAAAGTAAAAATGTATACATATGTATTAAAATATACATATACCCCTGATACTAATACAAAGATATAACTTAATCACTGAACTAAAATTTAAAAATGCAAACATGCAAACAGCAGTGAAACCTGCACAAACCCCCAATAAACAAAATCGATAAGCCTAATTCAGCACACCATAAGAAGTAATTAGATGATTTTTGTAGAGCTTTTTAAAGCCAACCAAGTTACCAGAGTGATTTTGTGTTATCCAGACACAATTTGCAAATTTTAACATCTTAACAGAAACACAATGATTTTTTACAGCAGTTCGAATCTTTGATTTTTAAAATAATAATGTTCCTTGCAAATTAAACTGGAGTGCCTTATTTGAACAGGTCCTGGACATATTGTGGTAAATGTTATTTTTTTTTACTTTAAACATAATTTGTATAATGCTACAATCAATCAGGTCCCAAATTTTGAAATATGTAAACAGACAAACAATGGATTTATAGGCTCACGATATGGTTTATTACTAATAATTTTATGGCTTTCTTTAAATATGTGTCTTTAAGGGCCCTTCACACCATAGTGCGAAGTTTGGGGCGAAGTGCACACGAAGCAGGGATTGTATACAACACGTGTAGAATTGTACCTGCCTCTAACGTCTCATACACCTGTTGCAATGACTATTTGCGCACACCAGTGGTTGAAAGAGTGTGCGCTCGAACCATCTCGAGGCATCACACCCTCTCACGCACAACATCTAAACCCCGCTCGCATGGCACTTAGAAATGTGTGGCCAATCGTACTGTTGGCACGACAACAGACTGCAGACAATCAATGTTGTACCCACGAGTGTGACTTTGCAAACACACACACTGACACGTGGGTGTGTGTGCTCCACTGACAGGAAGTGTGGCTTCCGACAGAAGCAGCTGTGGAGATCTGTCATTCCACCTACTGTGTTTTACAGACATGGACTAACAACTGTCCACTGTGAGGTGCGTCTGTCTGATTTCTGTATTACGTGGACATAAATAAAAACATATGTCGCTGTGGCGACAAGCCGCAGCGAGCGAGCACATGCCCGGAGCAGACACTGACAGCCTGCCAGGTTGAAACGGACGATCACATCAGAACACACACGGGTGATTCTGACCATCACGTGACCCACGTGAGCTCTGTTCCACATGACGCGGTGTCTGTGCTGCGGCGTGTCATCCACAAGACACGCGTGTCGGCCAGAACATGTGCGCAGGGGCGACTGGATGCATCAGACCAGTAGATGTGAACATGATCAGAGCACACTGCTTCTCATTCATGTCATTTCATGACTGTATGTCTGTGATCATGGGTCATCACCAGAGGAACATACAGATCATATTTGTATTGGCCCCGCTTGATATATGCTGTGTTTTATATGGTGTGGGATTTTATTTATTTAATACTCCATGTCCTTCCTGATATGAGCAGATTCCTGTAGCTTTCAAAGGACAGCTCTGTACGCAGAGTGGTAAAGTTTCTGACTGGCAATCAGAGCTTTGGAAGGCACAGGTTTGAGTCCCGTGGGATTTTTTATTTTTTTTATTCCACATAAGCCGTATGTGATGTGTCCCACAGGTACCAGCTGGTTTTTATTTTTATTTATTCCACCTAAACACCACGATGTGGTGCACCTCGCACTGTTCTTGCTTGAAAGACACAGTCACGTGCACAAACTCTCGCACCGGGATCATGCATGCCTGCCCATCAGTGCTATGTTTCGTGGTGCGCTAATTTGAACTAATTTGCGCTGTTTCGCCATATTTGACCAAACTGTGCACAATGTGTGAAGGGGCCCTACAGTGGGAAAATCTTTCTGCTAAATGCTGTGCTGTGGAAATGTGATGTCATTTGTCCATCAGAGCCACAATGCAGGAGGATGGAGAAGGCAATCTGTGCCGAACATGCAAAGCCACCTCAGATCTGCTGTGCAGACCCAGAGCAAGAAAAAAAGGGGAACAGCCAAAGCGACTTACAATGTTATTGACAAATAAATCAAATCAAATCAAAGTACCCCCCAAGTGCTGCTGGACATCACTGCATCACGGAGAAGATGCCGGACGAGTGCTGCAAGTGGATCTCAGCAAAGGACAAAAGGATCATTTAGCAGGGACTGTACGAGATATAAGAGATCCAGCTGCCAGTGTCCCCATTAGTGAGTCACAAACTTCAAAACTGTCGCTCATTCGTGTGTGTGGTCACTAGTTCACATCTCCAACTACGCTCCAACAATCACGCTCAGTGAGGTAGCACTCTCACTATGTTATACAAGGAGATGAGTGTGGGAAGCCACCAAGACTTGAATTTGGCAATGACAAATTTCATACCTAAACAATATTAATGCGCACTGGATGTATCTCAGAATATTTAAACAGGAACCAAGTAAAATTAAGTCAGAGTTTCAGTGCAGCTAGCACTTACACCAAACTTGGTGGGAAAAAAAACCCTCTACTTGCTTTTTCTATTTTATGTTGCAGGAAATAACTTTTTTCCTAATAGACCTTATCTAAACCCTAACTTTTATTTGACCTCTCTGACATCTATATTTATTTAAATGTGAATCATGTAATTTCACAATTAAACGACTAGTGGCATCAACTACAAAACCTTTGGTATTATGACAACAATGTGACATACTTGCTCATGCAAACTGTGGTAGGAGACTCCCTTGTTGACTAAACAGGTCGCAAAAAATAGCAATGTCCTCCGCATTTGATAATCCATGAGTTGCTAAAACGTTTTCCTGACTGCTCTGACATCAGAATGTAATACAAAGGGTCTGTGACAATGTGTTCTGTAGTAATACCTTGGAATGCGACCAAAACTAATGTATTTTCTATTATACCAAATATCAATAAAAACAAGAAATAAATTGATCCATCTCAGTGTATTTTCTTTTGCAGATTAATATTTCAAAGAATTATCTCCATGTGAAAGACTTTTTTATCCAATGACCAGGTTCATATTTTCAACTGAAACCTATCAGAAATTATTAACTCAACTGCAAATGATAGAACAGTGAAGTCTGAGAACATGTTTGGACATTTTACAGCACAAGAGGAATTCTACACAAGAGCTTTTTAAGTTATTATTTCTCGTTTTTGAGATAATGGCTGTGTCTCTCTACATAATTTCAGCTGTGCACGAAACAAATGATCAACTGGGGGAACATGAATATTTTGGTTTCTCGTCGCTTATGCAGCACTTTAGCAGCCTTCCAAAAAAAGTGATGTTTTAACAATAACAGACGACGTCGTGTTTATTATGTTCTACATGTTTGTCAGAGGTGAATCCAAAAATTGGGCACCACTTTGAACAGCGTTGCCTTCAGATCATATTTTAAAACTATTATTTTGAATTACAAAGTGGAATAAAAAAGCACATGACCATTTTTCTTCAGAAACGTTCTGGATGTCTGTCAAGATCCTAGTACGAAAAGGGGCAGGTGATGCAAAAACTAACCAGCTGTATGAAACTGTGGGTCTTCACAGTAGATCTGTTATCATAAACGCACACAAACACGTCTGTCTGTCAGCTGTAATTGACAGGCAATTACTTTATATGTTGTTTGATCTGCTTCTATCAGACAGAAAAATGACAATGAAAAAGTCAAGTTTCCGTTCCGATAATAGCTTCATTCATCCGGCGTTAGTCGCGCAACTGAAATTGTCAAAACTTGTTCTTTTATGATGCAAAGTTTTTGAAGTGGCGATTCATAAAAAATGCCCATTTATGATTCGAAGGCATGTTCTGGGGGTGAAGTCTTGTTTAATAATCAGGATGATTGACGTTATCCTCATTTTCTTCTCCCCGTTTCAGCATCTTTGCAGGATGCAGTCAGAGATCCTTCTGCATGAATGCACAATAACCTCAGTGATAACAAGAGGTGCAAAGGCCAAAAAACAGCATCCGAACAACAACGCCACTGAATCATTCACGTGTCCTTAGAAAGGGAAAAGAGCCTAATTATGAAGAAGTGCGCCAAGCAGAATTAAGAGGCGTTTTATCTTCATTATCGTCCTCGGTTGTAGACTGCCACAGCGGCCACCTTCCACACTGTGACTCATTGTTAAGCACAGAAACCAACATTGCTGACTTGTCCACTTGAAATCCCCCACAGGCGCAATGCCCCATGAGTGAACCCAGATTAAGACACCGGCGAACGAGACAAGCTAATCCTTCAGCGCTCTCCGCACAATCCTGCTTGTTTGGCTATGAGACCGCCGGCTCTCAGGCCGTTCCCTCAGCAATTAGATGATTTCTATCATCATACACACACACACATGCAAACACGCATACATCCACACGCTCATAGCAATTAGCTCGTAGCGAGGCTTACGTGCCCGCCAGCTGCTTGCTGTCACTGTCACTTTCGCTGTTGAATCGACGCTGTCTCATTCTCTGTCTCCCTCTCACGACCTCCATTTCCTTTCAATTAGCTGAGCTGCCAGCAGGATCCTTTGCCTGGATTAAGTTATCCAGAGTTTATCCAGCCGCACTCCGCTGCATTCACAATATTTTGGCTCAGATTAGTCACAGAACCTTTGTAGACAATTAGCTTATGTTCCCGCGGTATAGCTGTCTCGTTTGTGTCCTGTGCTGCTGGAACAATCTTGTCTTATGAAACAAATATGTTGACACCACCTCAACACAAACAGCAGTTGGTGTTTTGGGCTGTTTAAGTGCAGTTCTTAGAGGTTTGTACCTTTTCATAGTATTTAATGTCATACTCCAGTATTACACCGTTGGGCTGGTTTGGCTCGTGCCACAGCAGCGTCACGCTGTTCTGACTGGTGTTCTCTTGACGGATCACTAACACTTCCGAAGGAGCTGCACAACAAATAGAACAAAATACAGTGATCAGACATTACAGACCTTTGCACCAAATGATCCCTTCCCCGGCTTCTCACATTAGGGACAGATTGTATTTTACAGGGTCGAGGTTCATTCTTTTTTCAAATAATAATAACAATAAATGTAACAGATGAACCACTCTTTGTCAATCATCTGTTACATTTTACATTATTGTGGTTCTCATCATAATTTGTTCATTGCTAATAACAATTATTGGCAAACTGCTTAAACACTGAATTATTTCTATACATCAGTTTCAAAATGAATCTTTATAATCTGGAATAGATTTGCTCTATATCTGAGGTAAATTTGTACCAATGTGTATCCCCAGATTACAAAATTAGCAGTTTGCCAACCCCCCCCCCCCAAAAAAAAAGAATTTTATATAATCTCAAATAACTGTACACTGAAGGTTTTGTTGTCAACACAATTATATATAATTGCATACGTTTCTTGTTCTGAACAGAATCTAACCAGCAATTCCTTTTAATTTTATTTATTTATTGTTTATTTAGCAAAAGCTTTTGTTTTAAGTGTCATTCAATCCACATAGCATCTCCAGAGGTTTTTTTTTGTGTGTGTGTGTGTGGGGGGGGGGGGGGGGCAAAATATGATTGAATTTGCACTGGATGTTCTCTGTAAAAATTGGTGCAAATTGCACTTTTTTTATGTCAGCTGCCAATAAAGAGGAGCATATGTTTAAAATAACAGGACAGCTGAAAATGTCATTTTTAAACATGACATAATACACTCAACAAAAATATAAACGCAACACTTTTGGTTTTGCTCCCATTTTGTATGAGATGAACTCAAAGATCTAAAACTTTTTCCACATACACAATATCACCATTTCCCTCAAATATTGTTCACAAACCAGTCTAAATCTGTGATAGTGAGCACTTCTCCTTTGCTGAGATAATCCATCCCACCTCACAGGTGTGCCATACCAAGATACTGATTAGACACCATGATTAGTGCACAGGTGTGCCTTAGACTGCCCATATCCTGACTCATCTGTTTTAGCCAGCTGCTATATAACCTACTCAATTCTGAATGGACATGATATTTCAAAACTCTTGAAATTAATATTCTCATAAATGTGCCATTGTCAAGAACAGTAAGATGTTTAATAAAGGGCAATGCTTGGAATCAACTCGCGTTGAGACACTGTATGCAGTCATTCTGATTTCTGAGCCCTACCTGCCTGGTTTGTTGTTATGTTGACGACAGCATATGGTGACGCTTCATTGCTCAGTTGGGTCACTGCATTAATCGCCAAGATACGGAAGGAGTAGTTTGTGTGCGCCACCAGGTTCAGCACCGTCACCCACGGCTCTGTTAGTCTTGTTTGGTGCGGGACGAACCGGACGGATGCTACACCCATACGCTCCACCATCCCCCCTCCCACATTTCCAGCGCTTGTCCCGCCACCTCCTTTCCCTCCGCCGGTGCCTCCTGGGAAGGACGTACAATCCTCACAGGGGCCTCCTTCTCTGGAACATTTCTGACACAGGACGTTATAAACAGATCACTGCGACCTCCAGTGTCCAGGGGCCGATCCCACTCCAAATTCACAGATGTGCCATTGACGGAGGAAATGACATTTACTGGAGCAGATGGGGGGCCTGGTAGGGGAAAAAAAACAGGGTGAGGTTCACTCACAGATACATTTGATCGCTGCCTGTGAAGGTAAATTGGATTTTTATGCAGAAGCTCCGATAAAACACGTCGTTTCCCAGCAGCTGTGTGAGAGTCGTTGTGTACAGGTCATTTGTATTCTCCTGTATGTTTTCCTGCCTTTTGGATTAAGCGATTTGGCGCACGGGTGCTTACGGCTGCACGAAGCTGCTGGCGGGTCATCTGCTGTGCGATAGTAGTTGGCGTCGCAGGGGCAGGAGAGGGCAGCTCTGGTCTCTGAGTGGCTGTGCTGTGGACATTTACCACATAGTCCATCTCCTGCTGCTGGCTTATAGAAGCCCACCTCACAGGCTGGAGACAGAGATGGAAAAAAAAGACATAAATAGTGAAGGACTCTGCACCCCCATAATCATTCAGAGCATGATAAAATAGAAAGACCAGCCAGAAAGGCATGAATCACACTCCAATGGAAAACTATGCATAGCAACGTTGCTTCAGCTGTTTCAGAACTGTGTCACCATCTCCTGTGGATTAATTTATAACATAACATAATAATAACATAACGTAACATGTTCCATTTCTAGATCTGTGTGTAATTACAGCCTTGATGTGTAAGTACACAACATAAAAATAACGTATCGTAACATGTCCCCTTTCTAGATCTATGTATAATTACAGCCTTGCTGTGTAAGTACACAACATAATAATAACGTAACATAACATGTCCCCTTTCTAGATCTGTGTGTAATTACAGCCTTGATGTGTAAGTACACAACATAAAAATAACGTATCGTAACATGTCCCCTTTCTAGATCTATGTATAATTACAGCCTTGCTGTGTAAGTACACAACATAATAATAACGTAACATAACATGTCCCCTTTCTAGATCTGTGTGTAATTACAGCCTTGCTGTGTAAGTACACAACATAATAATAACGTAACATAACATGTCCCCTTTCTAGATCTGTGTGTAATTACAGCCTTGCTATGTAAGTACACAACATAATATAAGGTAAAGTAACATGTCCCCTTTCTAGATCTGTGTGTAATTAGAGCCTTGCTGTGTAAGTACACAACATAATAATAACGGAACATAACATGTCCCCTTTCTAGATCTGTGTGTAATTACAGCCTTGCTATGTAAGTACACAACATAATATAAGGTAAAGTAACATGTCCCCTTTCTAGATCTGTGTGTAATTACAGCCTTGCTATGTAAGTACACAACATAATATAAGGTAAAGTAACATGTCCCCTTTCTAGATCTGTGTGTAATTAGAGCCTTGCAGTGTAAGTACACAACATAATAAGGTAACGTAACATGTCCCCTTTCTAGATCTGTGTATAATTACAGCCTTGCTGTGTAAGTACACAACATAATAATAAGGTAACATAACATGTCCCCTTTCTAGATCTGTGTATAATTACAGCCTTGCTGTGTAAGTAGATAACATGATGATAACGTAACGTAACATGTCCCCTTTCTAGATCTATGTATAATTACAGCCTTGCTGTGTAAGTAGATAACATAATAATAACGTAACGTAACATGTCCCCTTTCTAGATCTATGTATAATTACAGCCTTGCTGTGTAAGTAGATAACATAATAATAACGTAACGTAACATGTCCCCTTTCTAGATCTATGTATAATTACAGCCTTGCTGTGTAAGTACACAACATAATAATAATGTAACGTAACATGTCCCATTTCTAGATCTGTGTGTAATTACAGCCTTGCTGTGTAAGTACACAACATAGTAATAACGTAACATAACATGTCCCCTTTCTAGATCTGTGTGTAATTACAGCCTTGCTATGTAAGTACACAACATAATATAAGGTAACGTAACATGTCCCCTTTCTAGATCTTTGTGTAATTAGAGCCTTGCTATGTAAGTACACAACATAATAATAAGGTAACGTAACATGTCCCCTTTCTAGATCTGTGTGTAATTAGAGCCTTGCTGTGTAAGTACACAACATAATAATAAGGTAACGTAACATGTCCCCTTTCTAGATCTGTGTATAATTACAGCCTTGCTGTGTAAGTAGACAGCATAATAATAAGGTAATGTAACATGTCCCCTTTCTAGATCTGTGTGTAATTAGAGCCTTGCTGTGTAAGTACATAACATAATAATAACGTAACGTAACATGTCCCCTTTCTAGATCTACACTCAACAAAAATATAAACGCAACACTTTTGGTTTTGCTCCCATTTTGTATGAGATGAACTCAAAGATCTAAAACTTTTTCCACGTACATAATATCACCATTTCCCTCAAATATTGTTCACAAACCAGTCTAAATCTGTGATAGTGAGCACTCTGAAAGGTGCAGTTTTATCACACAGCACAATGCCACAGATGTCGCAATATTTGAGGGAGCGTGCAATTGGCATGCTGACAGCAGGAATGTCAACCAGAGCTGTTGCTCGTGTATTGAATGTTCATTTCTCTACCATAAGCCGTCTCCAAAGGCGTTTCAGAGAATTTGGCAGTACATCCAACCAGCCTCACAGCCGCAGACCACGTGTAACCACACCAGCCCAGGACCTCCACATCCACCATGTTCACCTCCAAGATCGTCTGAGACCAGCCACTCGGACAGCTGCTGAAAGAATCGGTTTGCATAACCAAAGAATTTCTGTACAAACTGTCAGAAACCGTCTCAGGGAAGCTCATCTGCATGCTCGTCGTCCTCATCGGGGTCGACTTGAGTGGGCAAATGCTCATATTCGCTAGCGTTTGGCACGTTGGAGAGGTGTTCTCTTCACGGATGAATCCCGGTTCACACTGTTCAGGGCAGATGGCAGACAGCGTGTGTGGCGTCGTGTGGGTGAGCGGTTTTCTGATGTCAATGTTGTGGATCAAGTGGCCCATGGTGGCGGTGGGGTTTTGGTATGGGCAGGCATCTGTTATGGACAAAGAACACAGGTGCATTTTATTGATGGCATTTTGAATGCACAGAGATACCGTGACGAGATCCTGAGGCCCATTGATGCTCTGGACCGGCGTATACGACAGCGTGTACCAGTTCCTGCCAATATCCAGCAACTTCGCACAGCCATTGAAGAGGAGTGGACCAACATTCCACAGGCCACAATTGACAACCTGATCAACTCTATGCGAAGGAGATGTGTTGCACTGCATGAGGCAAATGGTGGTCACACCAGATACTGACTGGTATCCCCCCCCAATAAAACAAAACTGCACCTTTCAGAGTGGCCTTTTATTGTGGACAGTCTAAGGCACACCTGTGCACTAATCATGGTGTCTAATCAGCATCTTGATATGGCACACCTGTGAGGTGGGATGGATTATCTCAGCAAAGGAGAAGTGCTCACTATCACAGATTTAAACTGGTTTGTGAACAATATTTGAGGGAAATGGTGATATTGTGTATGTGGAAAAAGTTTTAGATCTTTGAGTTCATCTCATACAAAATGGGAGCAAAACCAAAAGTGTTGCATTTATATTTTGTTGTAGATGGTAACAGTGGAAATATCTGAATGCTAATAATAATAATAATAATAATAATATAATAATATAATAATAATAATAATAATAATAATAATAATAATAATAATAATGACGACAGAGCAACATGATGGCTTAGTTTTTAGTACTGTTGCCTCAAAGCAAGAAGGGTGTGGGATCGCTTCCCTTTCTTTGTGGAGTTTTGATTGTTCTCCCCATGTTTGTGTGGGTTCTCTCCAGGTGCACCGGCTTCCTCTCACATCCAAAGACATGCAGGTTAGGTGAATTGGAAACTTTAAATTGGCCGTGCTTGTGAGTGTGAATGTGTTTGTGGTCCTGTGATGGACTGTTGTCCTGTCCAGGTTGTACCCCACCTTACGCCCCTCTGGGATAGGCTGCAGCACCCCCACCCAAACACTTAATTTAAGTAAGCGAGTATAGCGAATGAATAATAACCCATCAGCTGCAATTCAGAAAATCAATTGTACCTTTATAAAATAGACCACAGACCTTTTCCTCTTTGGGTGCAGCAGTACTGTTAATGTATTGGATAAAGGATGAGTCCACTACTTCATGAGCACACAGCTCATTAAAAAAGGGTGGCCAGTGCCTTATACCTTCCAAAGTGAGATCAGGTACACTTTTAGTGCTGAAGGATCAGGAGGGGGCATCAGGTGCACCAGCCAGGACCCAAGCCAGCAAACTTCAACATGAAGGCCATTGATCTTATCAATCAATCAATCAATTTTATTTATATAGTGCCAAATCACAACAAACAGTTGCCCCAAGGCGCTTTATATTGTAAGGCAAGGCCATACAATAATTACGTAAAAACCCCAATGGTCAAAACGACCCCCTGTGAGCAAGCACTTGTCGACAGTGGGAAGGAAAAACTCCCTTTTAACAGGAAGAAACCTCCAGCAGAACCAGGCTCAGGGAGGGGCAGTCTTCTGCTGGGACTGGTTGGGGCTGAGGGAGAGAACCAGGAAAAAGACATGCTGTGGAGGGGAGCAGAGATCAATCACTAATGATTAAATGCAGAGTGGTGCATACAGAGCCAAAAGAGAAAGAAACACTCAGTGCATCATGGGAACCCCCCAGCAGTCTAAGTCTATAGCAGCATAACTAAGGGATGGTTCAGGGTCACCCGATCCAGCCCTAACTATAAGCTTTAGCAAAAAGGAAAGTTTTAAGCTTAATCTTAAAAGTAGAGAGGGTGTCTGTCTCCCTGATCCGAATTGGGAGCTGGTTCCACAGGAGAGGAGCCTGAAAGCTGAAGGCTCTGCCTCCCATTCTACTCTTACAAACCCTAGGAACTACAAGTAAGCCTGCAGTCTGAGAGCGAAGCGCTCTATTGGGGTGATATGGTACTATGAGGTCCCTAAGATAAGATGGGACCTGATTATTCAAAACCTTATAAGTAAGAAGAAGAATTTTAAATTCTATTCTAGAATTAACAGGAAGCCAACGAAGAGAGGCCAATATGGGTGAGATATGCTCTCTCCTTCTAGTCCCCGTCAGTACTCTAGCTGCAGCATTTGAATTAACTGAAGGCTTTTCAGGGAACTTTTAGGACAACCTGATAATAATGAATTACAATAGTCCAGCCTAGAGGAAATAAATGCATGAATTAGTTTTTCAGCATCACTCTGAGACAAGACCTTTCTAATTTTAGAGATATTGCATAAATGCAAAAAAGCAGTCTTACATATTTGTTTAATATGCGCTTTGAATGACATATCCTGATAAAAAATGACTCCAAGATTTCTCACAGTATTACTCGAGGTCAGGGTAATGCCATCCAGAGTAAGGATCTGGTTAGACACCATGGTTATCACTCATCACGCCCAAATTTTGACTTGAAGTTTTAGTTTGAACATAATCTAAATTTTAAGAACGTTGTGCTTTTTTTGCAATGTAAATGTTATTGAGGATGAATAATAATATTCTCCCGTGTTTCCCAACTGACAAGCACACATTCCATGTATAGCTTGTCTTTTCTTTTTTTAAATAAAGTGATGTTACTCTACATGGTACATGCTACTCAACTCATCCAAAAATGTTGGGTTCTGCTAGATACAAGTGAGAACCAATAAATCTCCTATTTTGTGTCGCACTGACATCAAACAGGTCCACCGTAGCTTGTATTTCTCTGTCTGTGCTTATGTAAATCTGTTCTGCCCATTTCTAACTTTTCAGCTACAAATCACTGCTCCTCATCATAACAGCTGTCTGAGCTTTGTGTAAAGTGCCAACGTCATGTTTTGAGGGCCGTACTGCCTCTTCAGTAAGTCCTGTTTTGGATAGTGATTAGGCCTATCAGAGACAGAACAAAAATAAATAAATAAAAATACATTTCTAGTAACATTTTAAAAAAAGAAATAGGGCCAGTAGGTAGGGGTTAAAAAAAAGAAAAAAAAACTTTTATTTATTTATTTTTTTTTTTTCTGGGTGTGTTGTGCGGCTGTGACCTGATCCTGGATAGGTGGTTGAAGATGAGTGAGTGAATGTAGCCATAACGAGGGCTTTACTGTGTGTTTCAGGCATCAGGTGCAACACAGCAATGGACTCGCTGCATCACACAAATCACCACAAAATGTTCTATTTAATGATTTGCGAATTTAGTGGCACAGATGTCTGATGTGAGGAGGATTTATTGAGAACGAGTTTTGTTCACCGTTAACAGCGTGAATGAAGTTTAAACGGGAGGCCTGTTAGTGCAGGGTTTAACAAGACCACCGGTGTCGCAGACCGATCGCCCCCCCCCCCTAAAAATCGGTCCGCCTGAGACAGTGTCTCTTCACCCAAAGCGATCAAATGGATTAATGTGATTATTAACCATCAAGGTAAAACCTCATAAATCACATTACTGGAAATTATGTTTGTTTGTTTTTGCTTGGTCACAAAATTGTTAGAGTCAGGTCTGTGAAATAGGGTTTAATGGGTTACAAAAAACAATGTTTTTTTTTCTAATAGGCCTTACTGCCAGGCTATAACCTAGACCGCCCACCTTTGAATTTGGTTTTTAAATGACTTTTATATATATATATATATATATATATATATATATATATATATATATATATATATATATATATATATATATATATATACAAACAAATTTGCAAAAAACCCAAACACAAAACAAAAACAAAAAACAATCTGGGAATTATGGCTTTACGAACTTGGAGTATGTCTCTTAAAAACTTTAACTCTTCCAGTAATGTGTTCATGTTAACACATACAGCCACGCATGCACACGTGTCAGTGCTACGAAAACAAAACAGAAGAAATACTCTGACAGGCAACACAGATCACATGCACCGTTTGATGAATGAACACACATACTCTGATTTGTATCAGTGTGTAACAAACAGAGAGGGCAACAGTGTACTTCTATTCCACCATCAGCGCCCCCCATAGGAACGACAGGGTGTTTGCATTTGTACTGTTTATCCCCATCTGTTTTCTCCGTTTCATCCTGTTAATCTCTCCATCCCGTCATGTTTTTTTTTTTTTTTTTTTTTTCTGACACCCCTCAGATGAAAAGCGGGTCACAATGAACATTTGAACAGCTCGTTCATCAAGGCGGAGAGGCGGCGAGCACTCTGAAGTCTCTGACAGATTCACCGGGAGTTCCACGTATCCACACATGCAAAGGTTATGATAATGCAATAACACACACAAACACACTCACAAGCACACGCAGTGAATTTATCAGCACAGGTGACGGATGCAAAGGGAAGGAAAGGAACGCGGCGCAGTCGAAACTCGCTGTGATAAACTTTCACTTCAATTATGTTGCTCGTTTCAGAGCACAGAATAGCACAGAAGACCAAGAACAATTCCAATAAGAATACAAGCAAATAGAACAGACAACTAACATACGTCGGGCTGCTGTTGAACGAGGACCATGACTATACTGAGATGAAAATGTTTTTCACAGTGATATTTCAACTGCATTTTTATTGCGTTGACTGTGAACAAGGTGTTCAGATGGAACACCTGCTGTAAATGAGGCTACACTGTAAATCCCAGGTTGACCAGTGTGCAGGAAGGGTTTGCACACAGAAGTAATTAGTATTACAAGAAGGTTTTCCGTAAGCAATAATAACAACAACAGCATTGATTTATATAGCATGTTGTAACCTTTGCAGTACACAATTCAACAAAAGACAATAGAACACCAAACACACACACAAAAAAAACAGAAAAAAAGTAAAAAAATAATCTAAAACAAACATTTATGGCCGTTAACGACTGATTTTGAATTTAATTTTGTGCTGATTGCCGTTAATACTCATTTACATACTTACAATCTTAGTAAATCACCTGCAAAACAGTCTCCAGCCCAACACACAGTAGTTTGGAATACCCACCCAATTTATCATTAATTATCTGGGATCTTAGTAAATCTGTCCCTCAGTGTCTCGAAAGTGAAGAACAAAATCAAAATCCGCCCACAGATGAGGAGGCAGGCACTGAGAGACACGAGCACTGTGGTCACATGATAACATTTTCTCATTCCAGTCAAAGTTAGAGTCTAAACACACATCAAAAGTTGCTTTTTCAACTACAGCTGAAGATTTCTATATCAGCAATATCAACCTGGTCTCACAGCAAGTCGTGAATCAGCTGCACAAAATATACATTGATCTATTGGTTTGTGATATTGTGATGAAAAGCACCTCATTTTCATCATGGCAGCACAAATTCATTCTAATTTATTCCGTGATGGCTATGGTTATGGTGAGGGTGGGGGAAAGGAGTAGGGTTAGGTTATGGTTAAGGTTAGGGTTGGGGGTAGGAGTAGGGTTAGTAATAATGAGTAAAAAAAACCTGTCACGGAAATTTGACTTCGTGACGGGAGCACGAAACAAAAAAATGAGACTGGGCTGGCAACATTTCTGCATCACACATACAAACACACATATATATATATATATATATATATATATATATATATATATATATATATATATATATATATATATATATATATATATATATACACAACCCCTGGCAAAAATTATGGAATCACCGGCCTCGGAGGATGTTCATTCAGTTGTTTAATTTTGTAGAAAAAAAGCAGATCACAGACATGACACAAAACTAAAGTCATTTCAAATGGCAACTTTCTGGCTTTAAGAAACACTATAAGAAATCAGGAAAAAAAATTGTGGCAGTCAGTAACGGTTACTTTTTTAGACCAAGCAGAGGGAAAAAAATATGGACTCACTCAGTTCTGAGGAAAAAAGTATGGAATCACCCTGTAAATTTTCATCCACAAAACTAACACCTGCATCAAATCAGATCTGCTCATTAGTCTGCATCTAAAAAGGAGTGATCACACCTTGGAGAGCTGTTGCACCAAGTGGACTGACATGAATCATGGCTCCAACACAAGGGATGTCAATTGAAACAAAGGAGAGGATTATCAAACTCTTAAAAGAGGGTAAATCATCACGCAATGTTGCAAAAGATGTTGGTTGTTTACAGTCAGCTGTGTCTAAACTCTGGACCAAATACAAACAACATGGGAAGGTTGTTAAAGGCAAACATACTGGTAGACCAAGGAAGACATCAAAGCGTCAAGACAGAAAACTTAAAGCAATATGTCTCAAAAATCGAAAATGCACAACAAAACAAATGAGGAAACTGGAGTCAACGTCTGTGACTGAACTGTAAGAAACCGCCTAAAGGAAATGGGATTTACATACAGAAAAGCTAAACGAAAGCCATCAACACCTAAACAGAAAAAAACAGGGTTACAATGGGCTAAGGAAAATCAATCGTGGACTGTGGATGACTTGTGATTTGGCGCTATATAAATAAAATTGATTTGCTTTGGATGAAAGTCATATTCAGTGATGAATCTCGAATCTGCATTGGGCAAGGTGATGATGCTGGAACTTTTGTTTGGTGCCGTTCCAATGACATTTATAAAGATGACTGCCTTAAGAGAACATGTAAATTTCCACAGTCATTGAAATGGGGCTGCATGTCAGGTAAATGCACTGGGGAGATGGCTGTCATTACATCATCAATAAATGCACAAGTTTACGTTGATATTTTGGACACTTTTCTTATCCCATCAATTGAAAGGATGTTTGGGGATGATGAAATCATTTTTCAAGATGATAATGCATCTTGCCATAGAGCAAAAACTGTGAAAACATTCCTTGCAAAAAGACACACAGGGTCAATGTCATGGCCTGCAAATAGTCCGGATCTTAATCCAATTGAAAATCTTTGGTGGAAGTTGAAGAAAATGGTCCATGACAAGGCTCCAACCTGCAAAGCTGATCTGGCAACAGCAATCAGAGAAAGTTGGAGCCAGATTGATGAAGAGTACTGTTTGTCACTCATTAAGTCCATGCCTCAGAGACTGCAAGCTGTTATAAAAGCTAGAGGTGGTGCAACAAAATACTAGTGATGTGTTGGAGCGTTCTTTTGTTTTTCATGATTCCATAATTTTTTCCTCAGAATTGAGTGATTCCATATTTTTTTCCCTCTGCTTGGTCTAAAAAAGTAACCGTTACTGACTGCCACAATTTTTTTTTCCTGATTTCTTATAGTGTTTCTTAAAGCCAGAAAGTTGCCATTTGAAATGACTTTAGTTTTGTGTCATGCCTGTGATCTGCTTTTTTTCTACAAAATTAAACAACTGAATAAACATCCTCCGAGGCCGGTGATTCCATAATTTTTGCCAGGGGTTGTATTTGAACACCCTGCAGTTTTGCAAGTTCTCCAACTTAGAAATCATGGAGGGGTCTGAAATTTTCATCTTAGGTGCATGTCCACTCTGAGAGACATAATCAAAAAAAAAAAAAAAATCCGGAAATCACACTGTTTGATTTTTTAATAATTTATTTGTACGTTACTGCTGCAAATAAGTATTTAAACACCTACCAACCAGCAAGAATTCTGGCTCTCACAGACCTGTTAATTTTTCTTTAAGAAGCCGTCTTATTCTGCACTCTTCTGGACTACAGGACAACAGGCAAGCAGCTTGGTAGAAGACAACAACTGTAATGATTGTTTATTAGAAAGTGGAAGAAACACGAGATGACTGTCAGTCTCCCTCGGTCTGGGATTCCATGCAAGATCTCACTTTGTGGGGTAAGGATGATTCTGAGAAAGCTCAGAACTACACAGGAGGACCTGGTCAATGACCTGAAGACAGCTGGGACCACAGTCACAAAGATTACATTAGTAACACATGATGCTGTCATGGTTTAAAATCATGCAGGGCAGCAAGGTCCCCCTACTCAAGTCAGCACATGTCCAGGCCCGTTTGAAGTTCACCAGTGACCATCTGGATGATCCAGAGGAGGCATGGGCTTTTTGGAATCAACTCCACTTACCATGTTTAGAGGATGAGAACAACCCCAAGAAAACCATCCCAACCGTGAAGCATGGGGATGGAAACATCATACTCTGGGGGTGCTCTTCTGCAAAGGGGACAGGACGACTGCACTGTATTGAAGGGAGGATGGATGGGGTCATGTATTGCGAGATTTTGGCAAACAACCTCCTTCCTTCAGTAAGAGCATTGAAGATGGGTCATGGCTGGGTCTTCCAGCATGACAATGACCCCAAACACACAGCCAGGGCAACTAAGGAGGGGCTCCGTAAGAAGCATTTCAAGGTCCTGGAGTGGCCTGGCCAGTCTCCAGACCTGAACTCAATAGAACATCTTTGGAGGGAGCTGAAACTCCAAACCTGAAAGATCTAGAGAAGATCTGTATGGAGGAGTGGACCAAAATCCCTGCTGCAGTGTGTGCAAACCTGGTGAAAAGCTGCAGGAAACGCTTAACCTCTGTAATTGCAAGCAAAGGCTACTGTACCAATTATTAACATTCATTTTCACAGGTGTCAAATACTTATTTGCAGCAGTAACATACAAATAAATGATTAAAAAAATCATACATTGTGATTTCCGGATTTTTTTTTTTTTTTTTAGATTATGCCTCTCACAGTGGACATGCACCTAAGATGAAATTTGCAGACCCCTCCATGATTTCTAAGTGGGAGAACTTGCAGAATTGCAGGGTGTTCAAATACTTATTTTCCTCACTGTGTGTATATATATATATATATATATATATATATATATATATATATATATATATATATGTGTGTGTGTGTGTGTGTGTGCTTCACATATATCTGTAAAGCAAATGAAGGAAAGTGGGAATGCAGACCAGCCAACCCCTTCAACACTGTTCTTGAACTGATATAAAATTGATCAGTTTAGCTGTTTTTGATTTGCAGAAGAACGTATGTATGAAGTAAGAACTGAAGGGAGAGAAGGTGCGAGAATTGGAACGCACCTGTGTTCACTTTTGCTTCTTTCTCCAAACCCTTTACAAAATGTGGATGGTTTTAAATGTGTGCATATGTGCATGTGTAGGTTTTCTCGTGTTGCTTGGCATGTCAGTACCTGTCAGCGCCGTGCAAACGCTACAGGAGAATTTGCATTACAATGAATCTTAATGGCTGTGCGCAGCACTGTGAGCTGACCTTGATTTATGCCCCGTATAAGTGGGTAAATAAACAGACTGGAAAAAGAGAGGATCTGGGGAAAGTACAGCATCTTCCAAAGCGTGAGGAGACTGAGGGAGGAGCAGAGAGGAGACAAAGAGGAGGAGGAAGAAAGGGGTTTCACGTATACCCTGGGTGGGCTGGTGGAAGCTCACAGTTTTTAGCACATGCTCTGAATAATTGTTCTTCCTCCTACTTTTTCTAGGGGAGGGTCACAGGCTGCTGGAGCCTATTCCAATGTGGACTGGGTGAAGGCCGGTGTGCACCCTGCACTGGACGCCGACACAAGCAGACAAACACATTGAAATCCTCACTCACACCTCCCGTCAATTTGAATTCACCAATTCACCTAAACTGCGTGTCTTTTAAAGTGGAACGACACCGGAGCACCTGGACAGAACATGCAAGCTCCACCCAGAAAGGACCAAGTCGTGCAAGAACCTTTTCTCTGTGAGGCAACATTTTGGTAACACAAATTAAAACGAAAATGATATCACAAAGTATAATGCAACATATGATCAGTGTGACTCTGTGGGGCAGCATAATGGCTTAGTGGTTAGCACTGTTGCTTCACAGCAAGAAGGTCATGGGTTCGATTCCCACCTGTGGCCTTTCTGTGTGGAGTTTGCGTGGGTGTGCTCCAATTTCCTCCCCCATTTAAAGACATGCAGGTTAGGTGAATTGGAAACTTTAGAATTTTCAGGTCTCCCTTCCAAAAGAGGTCTTGATTCCAATGGGACTAACCTGGTTAAATAAAAATTAAATCCTGAAATATCTGCCAAAACTTTAAAACATAGAGAGGCAGGTGTCACAATTTTCTCAGTTTTATGTCAAAAAGAAAAAAAAAGTCACCCCTTTGAGTCTGGTCTGCTTGAGGTTTCTTCATCAGAGGGAGTTTTTCTTTACCACTGTCACCTATGCACTTGCTCTGGGGTCGGTAAGGTTAGACCTTACTTGTGTGAAGTGCCTTAAATGAAATAAATTGAAAATTGAAATTGTTTGTATCTGAATTACTAAAAGCTAACAAAACAAAATAAAACAAAACTGTCAACATGAATGGATTCAATGTTAGAGTTGTAGTGCAGCAAATAACTGAAACAATCATGCAAATGGTGATAAAAGTATCAAATTCGGCAGAAATACTCAGACACTCCTCTTTTGAAAAAAAAACAAAAAACGATTGGCCACTTGACTTTTCAATCGATGGTCAGGTAGGGGTCAATTGAAGAATAACACAGTGGTCAAAATTAAAAGATGCTCCAATCATATTGAAAACTATACCACATTATTTGCTTGATCATAAAGATTCCAAAAAGGTATAGTTTGGATGATCTGTGTCTGAATTCTATGGAGTTAAGGGATAAAAACAGCAAGAATGGTGACAAAGGTCAGTTTCATTTTGTACAGGGGTCAAAAGTTAAAGTTGCTCCAATTTTGGTAAAAAGTGATGCAAATTATTGGTTGAGATAATAGGATTAATAAATGGAATAGTTTTGACAGTGTTGAATGCTTGGTCTCCACAGTAAAGGTCAAACAAGGTCTACATCTATTGGATTCTAAGACGTATGACATATGTTACCCCGTAACGTGATAACTAAGGATGACGCATGGTCCAAACTATTCCTTTTTAAAACCATGTTAACTAAACTAGTAATTTGCATCACTTTTTACCAAAATTGGAGCAACTTGAACTTTTGATCCCTGTATAAACCAACACTGACCTTTGTCACCATTCTTGCTCTTTTTATTCCATAACTCCATAGAATTCAGTTACAGATCATCCAAACCATATTTTTTTGGAATCTTTATGATCAGGCAAGTAATGTGGCATAGGTTTCAATATAATTGGAGCATCTTTTAATTTAGACTCCTATGTAATTCTTCAATTGACCTCTACCTGAACGCCAACTGAAAATTCAAGTTTTCAAAAGAGGATTGTCTGAGGAGTATTTCTGCCGAATTTGATGCTTTTATCACCATTTGCAGGATTCCGCTCTAAATATTCTCTTATCTGCTGCACTATTGGGCAATTGGTGCCATGATGATATTCATAACAAAATGTAGTGACATTTTTAACTCACACCTTTATCTCGCAAAAACGAAACACAGAAATTCTATTATATCCTACAAGGATCAGCCTAAACTACTTTTGATATGTTCAAATACAGTCTACGTTTCAGTTTAAAGGGCAGCGCCGCTCAGTGGTAACAGGATTACAATAGAAAAACTGTCATCTTGTTTCCCATTTTTTTTACACAAGAAAAAATATTCCTGTTGATTGCAACATCTGCAGGATGTTCGAACATTGCTTTGTAGCTTTTAGTTCAGATCAAAATCTTTACCAAATCTTTACACCCTTGAGAATTTGATATTTTTTTTGAGAACGTGCATGGCAACAACACCAAAGGAATTACAAAATGATCTTCTCTAAAGAGGGTTTAGAAGTTACATTCATCCTGCATGGAGCATAGCCTTTGTTCCTAATTGAAGTCTTGAAATACTTATCAGCAATATGATCTGAGCAGTGAGGGGCTAAAGAAGGGTTCCAAAATAAGGTCATAAAAATGCATGAATGTATCATGCCAAACATACATATTGATTTTTTTCTGAATCACCAAGATTTTTACAGATCTGTCAGAACTATAATACTGTGTATGAAAACAAAAAAAATTGTTTCTTAAGTTTTGTTCCCTGCCAAATAATTGCCCAAATGTTCTTGTGTACCAAAGCAAATCTTACTGTCCTAGACCCTGCACAGCACCGACATTATAAGGAAGCAAATACACTCCAAAATACAGTGACAAAGTTAGCCACAGGCTTTGGAGCAGCTTCCCTGGGGAGCACATGAAGCCAGTAACGAGCCACTAAAGCTGTCCAAGTGATGGATGAACGTATATGCGAGATCATCTGTGGAAATGGGACACTCACCGTCCACACTGTCCCCCCTCCTACTTCACCAGTCCAGATACTAACAGCTGGATTCTCTTTTCTGCTCTGCTGCAGCTCACTACAGCTTAAAGAAAGGATTCCCCTTCCAACCGAAGGTGAGCCAAATGTGTGGTGCAGGCACATGCGCAGGAGGATGGACTCTGAGAAATAACTGATGAAAAAAGGAGCATTTGCGGTGATGAGAAAGAGAACAATGATGACGGTAGCACACACTTTACCAGTGGATTTAATAATCCAGTAAGAGAAATTGGATTCCATAATGAATAAAAGTATGATAAATTGGTATATTATTAAACATATAATATATGAGTAATGACAAAATGTTGTAGGCAGCTTAGAATTTTGTCAGAACTTTGACACCTCCACCCCAGTTTACTCCCTATCGGTTGATCAACATAAAATACAAGAAACAAATCAATTACCAACATACAAACCTCATTTTACAAGAACAACAACACCATGAACATTGATCATGATAATGATAATAAAATAATAGTAATAATAAATAATAATTCATTTTCTACGTGCACCTACTCCAATTAAGGGTCATGGCGGCACTGGAGCCTATCCCAGCACTTACAGGGCATGAGCTGGGGTACTACCTAGATAGGATGCCAGTCTATTGCAGGGCCACACACAGACAGATAAATACATTCACACTCGCACACACCTCTAGTCAGTTTAGAATCACCAATTCACCTGGGGAGAACATGCAAACTCCACACAGAAAGGACCAGGCAGGAAACGAGCCCAAGACCTTCTTAATGTGAGGCAATAATAATAATAACAATAAATAATAATACTGGTGATATTATTATTATTATTATTATTATTAGTAGTAGTAGTAGTAGTAGTAGTAGTAGTAGTATTCATAATAATAACAATAAACAACAACAGCATTTTATTGATCACATTTTTGTTTCTGATTTCCGACCACCCAAAGATTGTTTGTGATGTTCACTAAAAACAGTGTGACTGGAAATTTGAAATTTATACTGGTAACTAAATTCTGTGCAATCCCATTTTTCTTACAAACTCCAGAAGACTATCTAAAATGAATTATAAAAAAAAATTATGCAATACTATGTATATCTATATCTACACACACACACACACACACACACATATATATATATATAATGTAATATGTGTGCCTACTTTTCATTTTTAAAACTGGTTAGTTTTACATATTAGTAAAAAAAAATTATGTGTGTGTGTGTGTGTGTGTGTGTGTGTGTGTGTCCAACATTGTCAGCAGTTTGGATACTTTCAGTTACTTTGAAATGTCAGTAGCGAAAATGATCAACTTGTGGACAAATATATTGAATAAACTGCAAAGTAATAAGAACTGTACAAAGATGAACATCAGTCTTGTAGCACTCACTCAACACACACACACACACACACACACACACACACACACACACACACACACACACACACACACACACACAGTGTGTGTGGATGTATGCTACACAGATAAATAATTCTGCTGCATTTATCTCATCCTAAACATAAGTCAGACGAACCAACCTCTAGGTGCAGTCGGCAACCAAACATAACATCCTGGGATCAGGTCCGGGTCCACTGACTCTGCCTTTATTGAGGAGCTCAAACTTAATGTCCGTATTATTGGGATTCTCTTCGTCGTAAGATTCAGTTCTGAGAAATTGAAATTATTCTATTCAAACAGACATCCAAACACAAACCTCTGACCCGTACTACTGGGTAACCAATGAGGTGTTGCCTAATGGGAGAGGTGAGCTGAAGGTTCAAATCACATTTGATTGGATTAAATTTGGATTACATCTTTTGCAGCCCACTCTCACTCACGATGTGACAACTAGTGACAGTTTTGTCAGAACCCCTCTGCATCACTATGTTGCATGTGTAAAGTGTGCTTTGGAATCTCTTGAGCGGCTGACAGGAAACGAGGCTTTAATGTCGGCAGAAATCCTTGTCTAATTTCTAAATCCATTTACCACATGCTTCAACAACCGACCTTAATGAGAGTAACTTGAATCAGATCTGATTCTTCATTCACCACTGGGCCCTTCTACCAATCAACCAGAGGTGCTAAATATAACACCAGGGAAGTAAATGTCTACACCATTTTTACAGTTTGAAATTTGAAAGTTTTTAGCAAAATTATGATATGGTGGCCAAGGATTCATGATATTAAGGAATCCACCAGGCAGTCACTAAGACTGAACTCCAAATAGATTTACAGGACACACATACCCCACTTGCCCTGTTAGGAATAACAATGTATATTGATAACTGTTGTACCCAGTGGGTGTGAGCCTTAGATGTCACCATCCTGATGATATAAACTTTGTATATGATGATAACTAAATTGAATCACAACCTTCAGTTCACTTGTTGACAACCCCCGTCACTGAGTTCACAATGAAGCCTCTGAGAGCTGTACTCGTCTTGACTATTGCTACATTTGCAATAAACCCTTTTGAAAAGGTAATTTAGGAACAAATGAATGAGCCCTAATGGGACAGCTGTTACAGGAGTTACACAAATCCACCATACACACAAAATAGCAATGTTAGCAACCGACTTTGCAATTGTGAGGATGTTACTGGTGGAATAAACCTTCACAGAAATACATTACAACTAAGTAGGTGTATCTTTTAAAGCAACCCTGCATGAGTCTTAGAAGTTAGTTCCAGTTTGTTTATCAGTAATGTTGAGCATACATCTTGCATTACAAGTCCTTTTTTGTTTGCTTTTTACTTTATCAAATATATATGGAAACATGCCATATAGAAAACAAAAGAACAAAACCAATATCAGGCAATATAATAAAGCAGGATAACAATAGAATGAAGCAATATAACAAAGAAAAACTGAAACCAAAATCAGGCGATGGTAATAACACAGATCAGAGCACGTCCTGGCAATGTGGGAGCCCTAAATGAGATTTGAGATTAGAAGCACCCCACAATGATACACACAGTGCACAGCATTACAGTGCCTAAAAAAGTATTCACCCCTTTGGGCTTTTACACATTTTCATTTCTTTACACCATTAAAAAAGTAATTCAAGCTCCTCTGGATGTTATCAATCAAGTTGACCACATAAAACATGAACTATTTTGGGTTTACACAGTTTGCAATGAAACAGAAGCTAAAGTAAATGTAAGGATCAATGTTTTTTTTTTTCCTTTTTAGTTTGCATTTACCATATTGTCACAACTTTTTTGATTTAGGTTTGTATAAATGCAGTCTGGGTACATTTAATGCTCTATGTCAGGTCTTCCATTAGTAGTCATGCATTTCTTTTTCTGCAGTTTGTGGAAGAGTGATTTCTCCCATATTTGGTCTCAGCTGGGTGTATCTTACTCAGGTAGAGTAAAATACACTCTATTATAGAGTGAAATCAGCTGTACCGTCTTGTCAAATCAAGTGTTTCTACTCCAAAAAGAGATGATTTTACGCTGTGATACAGTTGATTTAGCACTGTGACCGAGTATCTTTAACTCTATTTGGAGTGGGAACAAATGTTATCCCAGCAGAGTAAATTTTACTCAACTACCGAGAGTACAGGTCGAATGTGGACATAAACCTTACCCCACAAAAAAAAAAAAAAATAAATAAATAAAAACAGAATAAAATTTGAAAAAAAGACAAGGAACAAAAACAACACAGCACGAAACCCCGCAGTGCCAGCACCAGAGGTCTGGGTGGAAAGCAAGCGGTGGTGGCAGGGCGAGCGTTGTGGTCCACTCTTTTGAAGAGTTGCCATGTCACACTGCTGGGTGTCGCTCTCGCATCATATTAAAGATATTAAAGACTGATCTCAACTCACTCGTGGCATTGAGCAAAGATGCTGGACAGCGGATGATGATTATTATCAGCTTTACAGTGCAGGCAGGATGACTTTGTCCAACACCTTCCAGCCGAGCTGCAATCATGAGCTAGTTGGACATGTCCACTTGTTCCACATTTTCCAAGAAGTGGTGAAGAAAGACAACATCAAAAAGGCGCTTTTGTTGCTGCAGAACATAACCTGCAAATTCAATGCCAACTCTTTCAGCCCAGAAGTACAGACAACGCTCCACCAGTTATCCATTGACATTGATGGGAAGCTGGTAAAACTGCTGGTGACATTTGGTGCAGATATCCAACTGGCCAGCAGGGAAGGGTGGAGAACAGTGTTTTACAGCTACACAGCTGTACCAGATTTAAGAAAAAAAAAAAAAACAACTTTGCAAGCATCACCACCACCAACCACTGCGAAGCAACCAAATGCAGTGCTTCTTGCGCTCTCAAATAAAAAAAGCAGTGCTGCTTTTATGCAGCGCTTCTCTGCAAAACATTCATATAAAATAAATAAAATGAAACAACGCCAGTCAGTTTTATCAGTACTGAAGTATTCCCCTTAAGTGTGTGTTAACACTGACTGTGCTGCCCACTCCAGCGGGAGCCAATCCGTGTGTATGTGCGTCAACGTGTGCACGTTTGGAGTCCAGAGCGCAGATGTAGTGTGATGGGGGTATAGGTGGACCATTCAGAGACTTATTTGCTTACACTGTTTTAAAATGATGAATGTTGTAAACAGTAAGTAAACATGTTCTTTAAGCTTTACTGTACGAATTAACTCTCCTCCACCCTGTCAAAATATCTCCCCTGTGTTAAATCTTGCTAAAAAAAGTGATCATAAAGTAAATAACTGCTGGGGTGCTATGCCATTTCTGAGTACAGTGTTAAGGGGGGACAGCTTTGCCAGAATGTCTCTGTCTTGACTGCAAAGACTCTGACCATAGTTTGATATTGGGTGTTAGAAATGTGAACCTGCTGGGAAACTTTAAAGCAGTCACCTTCTTTGATGATTAAGAATTTTCATTTCATAAAAGAGAATGCGAAACGTGTTCCTGTTCTTATTTTGTGCATTTTTGCAAAACTTTTATGTGAGAGAACCTTGAACAAATGACAGTTATGGCATCAACATCTTTAGTTCCTACACTTTCTTGCCTACTTGTCTGCTCCCCTGTTGGGTTCGAATCAATGTCATCAATGAAGCCATCACAAAGGAAACATTATTGCCGTGTTTTCCTGTGAAAAAAGCCCTGGTAATTACAAATCAAAAAGACAAATACATCCCGGTTAATGAGCGTTAAACGGATGTTAATTATCCGATTGAATGGCTGTCACCATTAAACTGTGTCTGATGGAGGGCTTTGGAAAACGGGAGGGGAGGGGAGAGGGTTGAGGGTAGCTCACAGAGAGACGGGATATTCTGAAAGGCGTATTTAGCAGGAGATTGAGAAGATCAGACAAATGTGAAGCATATGCGTCGGAAACGCAGGCAAGCGTGGAAAGTCATGGGGTGAGGAAAGTAGGGGGTAGAAGAGAGCGGGTGAGGAGTAGCAGCACAAACTTTGCTCAGTTTTGATGTTAGGAATTGTGATGCATCTCAGCTGTTGTTGATTATTTATATATTTTAAAAGAACAATGTGCATGAAGAAGAGAGGCAGGAGTCACACTGTGCTCATATGGTCACAGCCGGTCTGTCTGGCAGCTCCAGTCAAAGCATATCCATCTCTGCCAGACTGGGGGGCAGGGCACATAAACGGCTGGGTTCCCAAATTTGACATTCAAAACAACATCTTTTCTGATTCATAAAGCGGCGCACATAACGGAAAGAGAGTCTATGCTTGGATTAAGAAATACAGACACAATGACTTGTGCATTACAATGAATGTATGTGGTTTTGAGGAACAGGACATCGCAATGGTTTTTTTCTTGAAGTTGCCAGAGGTAGTCAATGTAAACTAAAGCCATGTGGTAGCCAGTATCCCATCTATTTCTATTTAATCCACTCGATGGTGGATGCAGCCTGTGAGCTGTTGCCAGAAGCCTCCATCTTGCTTAGCCTTATTGTGCACCGTCAGACATTACATTAAATATAAATCTATGATGCGCTGACTTCAACTTGTGTTAAAGTTATCTGAAAATGCTGTTTTGTGCAGCGTACAGGTGCTGTAACAAGCTGACATAAGCTTGTCACCGAGTTAAATACACACACACACACACACACACACACACACACACACACACACACACACACACACACACTTCATTTCATTTCATTTCATTTATTTGTGCAAGGACAGCATACAATTACACCATGCTCATTGAGCAGAGATGTTTGTACCAGATTATAGCTGCAACAGCTAATTTCCATCTGTAGTCCTTGAGGGTCAGGGGGATACACATAGGGCTATTAAACACACAAACAACACCTACAAAATATGTCACATTAAATTCATAAAATATATAATATTAAATTCATTCTTATGTCATTCATTCTAAAATATTGTGCCATATAAAAAACGTTTAAAACAATCATTCATAATTCATCCCTGTCACTCATATCATGCAGCATCAAAACATCAAAATTATCAAGACATTGATAAATTCATCTAATCCTCTCAATTACTGTACAATATCAAAACACTTATAAAAGATATTCACCATTCATACAGTTCATCTCTCAAATCCTATGTAAAATCACAACACTTATTACACATGTTCAATGTTACCTTTATCAGTGCTATATATTTAGTGCCTGCATCTTTGGTTTTGAAAGAGCCATGATTTTACCTTTACAGAAAATGTCTTAAAGTCTGGTTGTGTTTTTATTTCTTCTGGTAATATGTTCCACTTCTTTGTGGCTCTGTAAGAAAACGTTGATTGTGCAAATGCAGTCTTACATTTGGGAATGGTACACTGCCTCAGAGTGGTTGCTCTTGTTACCCTTGTTGTTGTATCAGAGGACAGGTGAATGAAGTTCTTGAGCGCAAGGCAGGGTACACCCAGGACAGGACGCCAGTTTGTCACAGAGACACATACAGACAAACAAAAACATTCACATCTGCACGCACACCTACGGACAATTTAAAGTATCCAGTCCACCTAACTCGCATGTCTCTGGATATGGGAGGAAGCCGGAGTACCCGGAGGGAACCCACACAAACACGGGGCGAACACGCAAACTCCACACAGAAAGGTCACAGGTGGGAATCGAACCCATGACCTTCTTGCTGTAAGGCAGGAAAAGTGGGGGAAGAAAAGAAGAAGGAAAGCATATGGGGAGAAGATGGAGTGCTAACCACGAAGCCACCGTGCTGCCACCTGGTTAAATAAAGGTTAAATAAATAAAAAAAATAAATAAATAAATTGTGGAGTGAGCTTCCACAAGTGTTTCTGTATTATATGTAATATAAATGATGTGGGAGAAATTACTAAAATTCCTGAAAAAAAGGTTAGAAAATTATTATTATTATTATTATTATTTTTTAGTGTTGATCTGTATCCTATAAAGTAGTGACTTCAGTTTTACTGCCTGAATGCTTTGTCGTGATAAATATCTCACTATTCATTTAATCTTAACAGTTAAAAAACTGAAGCAATCCAAATTGGCGCTGTCCATCAAATTCAACAACACAAAATCCTCAGCATTGCCTTTTCTTGTCAAAATATCACACTTTCGACTACAGTCACCAACCTTGGTGTCATTTTTGATCCACAACTCACCGCTGAATCCTATATACGAGTAACACACATTTGTAAAACTTCATTTTTTCACCTTCATAACATAGCTAAACTCCGAAAAGCTCATCCACAACTGGACTATTGCAATGCACTTCTCATTGGGATTCCTGGCAAGAACATGCAATGTCCAGAACAGTGCCGCCATGGTCCTGATGCGAGTGCGTAAGTATGAGCACATCTCTTCCATCCTCCATTCACTTCACTGGCTTCCCATTTCTGCCCGGATCACATACAAGATTTCACTGCTTACTTTTCAATGTTTATACAGTAACACCCCATCGTACCCCTTAGAACTCCTCACCCCTCACTGTCCTGCACGTTCTCTTCGCTCCTCCAACACTCATCTTCTTCTCACTCCTAGGATGTGATCCTGCACCACAGGAGACTGTGTCTTCTTCTGCGCAGCCCGTCAACTGTGGAATGCCCTGCATCCTCATCTGAAGGGCCTTAGGGCCTTAAAACATTTCTTTTTACTTGATGTTTAAACTGATTTTAAATTTTTTACTTCCCCTATTGTTTTAATGATTGCTTTAATAATCTGCCTACTTTTGTTTGTTTTTTACATACAATTTGTACATGTTCAATTAAGCCCCTCTGTCAATCAATCAGTCAATCATAAACAACATTTACATTTTAATGGTGTCTGCAGGAGGGCATGCATGAGTGCGTACATGAGCTTTTGATAAGAGCAGAAGTTAGGTTTGAGTTAGCAGAAGTTAGCAGTCACGTTGATGTCGGCAAGATATCTTATAAAACACTCCAGAGGCGTTATCAGTTTACAAAAACATTTTCAATTTTGGAAGTGTTTATTTCTTGGTAGCTTTTACATAATATATCAATCAATCAATCAATCAATTTTATTTATATAGCGCCAAATCACAACAAACAGTTGCCCCAAGGCACTTTATATTGTAAGGCAAGGCCATACAATAATTACGTAAAAACCCCAACGGTCAAAACAACCCCCTGTGAGCAAGCACTTGGCGACAGTGGGAAGGAAAAACTCCCTTTTAACAGGAAGAAACCTCCAGCAGAACCAGGCTCAGGGAGGGGCAGTCTTCTGCTGGGACTGGTTTGGGCTGAGGGAGAGAAACAGGAAAAAGACATGCAGAGATCAATCACTAATGATTAAATGCAGAGTGGTGCATACAGAGTAAAAAGAGAAAGAAACACTCAGTGCATCATGGGAACCCCTCAGCAGTCTAAGTCTATAGCAGCATAACTAAGGGATGGTTCAGGGTCACCTGATCCAGCCCTAACTATAAGCTTTAGCAAAAAGGAAAGTTTTAAGCCTAATCTTAAAAGTAGAGAGGGTGTCTGTCTCCCTGATCTGAATTGGGAGCTGGTTCCACAGGAGAGGAGCCTGAAAGCTGAAGGCTCTGCCTCCCATTCTACTCTTACAAACCCTAGGAACTACAAGTAAGCCTGCAGTCTGAGAGCGAAGTGCTCTATTGGGGTGATATGGTACTATGAGGTCCCTAAGATAAGATGGGACCTGATTATTCAAAACCTTATAAGTAAGAAGAAGAATTTTAAATTCTATTCTAGAATTAACAGGAAGCCAATGAAGAGAGGCCAATATGGGTGAGATATGCTCTCTCCTTCTAGTCCATGTTAGTACTCTAGCTGCAGCATTTTGAATTAACTGAAGGCTTTTCAGGGAACTTTTAGGACAACCTGATAATAATGAATTACAATAGTCCAGCCTAGAGGAAATAAATGCATGCATTAGTTTTTCAGCATCACTCTGAGATAAGACCTTTCTAATTTTAGAGGTATTGCGTAAATGCAAAAAAGCAGTCCTACATATTTGTTTAATATGCGCATTGAATGACATATCCTGATCAAAAATGATTCCAAGATTTCTCACAGTATTACTAGAGGTCAGGGTAATGCCATCCAGAGTAAGGATCTGGTTAGACACCATGTTTCTAAGATTTGTGGGGCCAAGTACAATAACTTCAGTTTTATCTGAGTTTAAAAGCAGGAAATTAGAGGTCATCCATGTCTTTATGTCTGTAAGACAATCCTGCAGTTTAGCTAATTGGTGTGTGTCCTCTGGCTTCATGGATAGATAAAGCTGGGTATCATCTGCGTAACAATGAAAATTTAAGCAATGCTTTCTAATAATACTGCCTAAGGGAAGCATGTATAAAGTGAATAAAATTGGTCCTAGCACAGAACCTTGTGGAACTCCATAATTAACCTTAGTCTGTGAGGAAGATTCCCCATTTACATGAACAAATTGTAATCTATTAGATAAATATGATTCAAATCACCGCAGCGCAGTGCCTTTAATACCTATGGCATGCTCTAATCTCTGTAATAAAATTTTATGGTCAACAGTATCAAAAGCAGCACTGAGGTCTAACAGAACAAGCACAGAGATGAGTCCACTGTCTGAGGCCATAAGAAGATCATTTGTAACCTTCACTAATGCTGTTTCTGTACTATGATGAATTCTAAAACCTGACTGAAACTCTTCAAATAGACCATTCCTCTGCAGATGATCAGTTAGCTGTTTTACAACTACCCTTTCAAGAATTTTTGAGAGAAAAGGAAGGTTGGAGATTGGCCTATAATTAGCTAAGATAGCTGGGTCAAGTGATGGCTTTTTAAGTAATGGTTTAATTACTGCCACCTTAAAAGCCTGTGGTACATAGCCAACTAATAAAGATAGAGTGATCATATTTAAGATCGAAGCATTAAATAATGGTAGGGCTTCCTTGAGCAGCCTGGTAGGAATGGGGTCTAATAGACATGTTGATGGTTTGGATGAAGTAACTAATGAAAATAACTCAGACAGAACAATCTGAGCGAAAGAGTCTAACCAAATAGCGGCATCACTGAAAGCAGCCAAAGATAACGATACGTCTTTGGGATGGTTATGAGTAATTTTTTCTCTAATAGTTAAAATTGTATTAGCAAAGAAAGTCATGAAGTCATTACTAGTTAAAGTTAAAGGAATACTCGGCTCAATAGAGCTCTGACTCTTTGTCAGCCTGGTTACAGTGCTGAAAAGAAACCTGGGGTTGTTCTTATTTTCTTCAATTAGTGATGAGTGAATGAATGAATGAATGAATGAATGAATGAATGAAAACTGTTTATTTCGAACATTTGATACAACAACAATTACAAGATAGATCAGTAAAGACAACAACAAAAAAGTTCCTACTGTGTACCCAACATGTCCGAAAAGGGGTAGGGTGAAGCATCAGCTTATTTATCCCTACCCCTTCTTCCCCACAACCAGTAATACCCTTTGCCACATATACACATAAATTCCTACACACCTAAACCGATATCAATATATATATATATACATATATATACACACACATACATATACACATCAACATACACATATATACACATATACATATATACACGTATATATACACAAACATAAATATACACCTACACATACCTACTTACATACAAAATACTATATATTTACAAGCCGAAGCAAACAACAAAAACACCCTAACCCTCATTACCCTTCCTCCTCCCTATACCCAGAAAAAAACATATTTTTGTACCGCTGTTTGAACTGGTTCATGCTTGGACATTGCTTGAGCCCCACTCCCAATCTGTTCCACATCCTCACCCCACAGACAGAAATACAGAAACCTTTTAATGTTGTTCGTGCCCACTGATGCTTTAAATTAAATTTCCCCCTCAGACTGTAATCCCCTGATCTGTTAAAAAACATATTTTTAATATTTGCTGGAAGTAAATTGTTTATTGCTTTATACACAATTTGTACTGTTTGAAAATGAACCAAGTCTGTGAATTTTAATAATTTGGATTGTAAAAATAGTGGATTTGTATGATCTCTATAGCCAGTATTATGAATAATTCTTATAGCTTATAGAGTAGTAAGATGTCCTAGCTTTACGGAGGGCTTTTTTATAGAGCAACAGACTCTTTTTCCAGGCTAAGTGAAGATCTTCTAAATTAGTGAGACGCCATTTCCTCTCCAACTTACGGGTTATCTGCTTTAAGCTGCGAGTTTGTGACTTATACCACGGAGTCAGGCACTTCTGATTTAAAGCTCTCTTTTTCAGAGGAGCTACAGCATCCAAAGTTGTGTTCAATGAGGATGTAAAACTATTGACGAGATACTCTATCTCACTTACAGAGTTTAGGTAGCTACTCTGCACTGTGTTGGTATATGGCATTAGAGAACATAAAGAAGGAATTATATCCTTAAACCTAGTTACAGCGCTTTCTGAAAGACTTCTAGTGTAATGAAACTTATTCCCCACTGCTGGGTAGTCCATCAGAGTAAATGTAAATGTTATTAAGAAATGATCAGACAGAAGGGAGTTTTCAGGGAATACTGTTAAGTCTTCAATTTCCATACCATAAGTCAGAACAAGATCTAAGATATGATTAAAGTGGTGGGTGGACTCATTTACATTTTGAGCAAAGCCAGTTGAGTCTAATAATAGATTAAATGCAGTGTTGAGGCTGTCATTCTCAGCATCTGTGTGGATGTTAAAGTCGCCCACTATATTTATCTTATCTGAGCTAAGCACTAAGTCAGACAAAAGGTCTGAAAATTCACAGAGAAACTCACAGTAACGACCAGGTGGACGATAGATAATAACAAATAAAACTGGTTTTTGGGACTTCCAATTTGGATGGACAAGACTAAGAGTCAAGCTTTCAAATGAATTAAAGCTCTGTCTGGGTTTTTGATTAATTAATAAGCTGGAATTGAAGATTGCTGCTAATCCTCTGCCTCGGCCCATGCTATGAGCATTCTGGCAGTTAGTGTGACTCGGGGGTGTTGACTCATTTAAACTAACATATTCATCCTGCTGTAACCAGGTTTCTGTAAGGCAGAATAAATCAATATGTTGATCAATTATTATATCATTTACTAACAGGGACTTAGAAGAGAGAGACCTAATGTTTAATAGACCACATTTAACTGTTTTAGTCTGTGGTGCAGTTGAAGGTGCTATGTTATTTTTTCTTTTTGAATTTGTATGCTTAAATAGATTTTTGCTGGTTATTGGTGGTCTGGGAGCAGGCACCGTCTCTACGGGGATGGGGTAATGAGGGGATGGCAGGGGGAGAGAAGCTGCAGAGAGGTGTGTAAGACTACAACTCTGCTTCCTGGTCCCAACCCTGGATAGTCACGGTTTGGAGGATTTAAGAAAATTGGCCAGATTTCTAGAAATGAGAGCTGTTCCATCCAAAGTGGGATGGATGCCGTCTCTCCTAACAAGACCAGGTTTTCCCCAGAAGCTTTGCCAATTATCTATGAAGCCCACCTCATTTTTTGGACACCACTCAGACAGCCAGCAATTCAAGGAGAACATGCGGCTAAACATGTCACTCCCGGTCCGATTGCAGAGGGGCCCAGAGAAATATATGACAAAGTGGTTATATTTACACACAAACAAAACAGAGTTTGCAGCTAGCTAGACCACCCTGTGATATCCCCATGCTAACTTCTGTGAAAAGTCTTGTAAATCACTTCAGAGTGTGGTCAGGTTCCAAAAACAGCATTTTCTGTTTTAGACATGTTTATTTCTTGCTAGGTTTTACATAATATATGACAAAGAGTTTATATTTACACACAAATGAAACAGAATTTTCACAGTGCTGCTCTACTCTGGTTAGCTGTCACCCCTGCCCCTCAAAAAAAAAAAAAAAAAAAAAAGAACAGATTGAAACAGAATGTGATTTTTAACCTCTTAAAATAGGTAAAGGTTAGCCATCTCTGAACTTGTCCAAGGTCTGTGACCCAAGAATGTTCCATGTGAAATTGAAGACTCTGGCAGTGACTGAACCTATGCTGAGCACAGAGAGACAGACAGATGGACAAACAGACAGATGGATGGATGGACGGATGCAAAGTCTTTGCAATATCATATCTGATGGCCTTGGGTAAAAATAAAAATACAAGGAGAATGGGACATGGATAGTCTTAAACAATTGATGTTCTTTTCAGGAAGTATGCAAAATAATTGCTTGCATCACCATTCTGTTGCATGGCATGATTTTGTCTTAAGGGCCCCCTTCACACATACTACGAATGTGGCTGAATTGCACATGAAGCAGGAATTGTATTCAATATGTATAAAATCGGAGCTGCCTCGAATGCCTCGTACACCTGTTGCTACAACTATTTGCACACACCAGTGGCTGAAAGACAGAGTGTGCACTGTAAGAGCCCATTTGATCCCTCTTGTGGCAGGTGTCAGCCAAATTCAAGGTGACACACACCAACATCTAACACTGTTCGCTTGGCACTTAGAAAATGTGTGGCCAGTCGCACTGTTAGCACAAAAACAGTGAGCAGACGATCACTTGGATTTGGATGTGAAATTTGTATAAGTGCCCCCATGAGTGTGGCATTGCAAAACAGCAAACGTGCCAGAGTGTCAGCTCCCCCCCGCAACACGTGTGCCATGCGTGTGAATCGTGCGTGTGTTGCACTCCCCCCCGCCCCCATCTGCAACACATGTGGCAGATGTGTTGTGGATGGGGGGAGGAATAACTAAATAGCAGTAAAAATAACTAAAAAGAAATGATCACATAACACAGAAACACAGTGACACGTTGGTCTGTGCACTGAACTGACAGGGGGGCGTGTTCGCCGACAGCCGCAGCTGTTGAGATTTCTGGTTCTGGACGTCACGGCTGGGGAACACGTATTGTGTTTGGGCGGTCATGAACTTACAACTGTCCACTGTGATGCATGTGTGTCTGCTTGCTGTCCTCATGTGGACATACATAAAAAAAACATATATCGCTGTTGTGACGGGCTGCAGCGAGCAAGCGCACGGCAAGCACATTAACAGGCTGATCCAGGTAAAACAGACCATCGGAACTTAACACGCAGTGGGCAATCTGAATGTCATGTCACCCACATAAGCTCTGTTCCACATGACGCGGTGTCTGTCCTGCGGTACGCCATCCACAGGACATGCGTGTTGAGCCAGACACACGAGTGGGACCAGCTGGACACGCCAGGCCAGTAGATGTGGACATGATAAAAGCGCACTGCTCCATTCATGTCATTTCATCACTGTAATAATGCAGTATATTTCACAATGTGATTGGAGCATTATTAAATTTTGATCTCTGTGTAATTCTTCATTGACCCCTACCTGGCTATAATTTCCACCCTGGGATGGTAGGCGATGGTACACTGAGGCTGGATTCTAAGTGTTGTTTCGTCCTCTTAAGTGATACCGTAAACCTGCTTGGCCCATGGACTAGCACAGAGGATGAAATAGCAGATAATACATAGTCTACATCATTAAAAAACAGCAACAGTGTTAATCATTTAACACCGTGGTTGCACTGTGGTATAAATTCTCAGATGCCAAAATGTTATAGAGTCTGACAAGTACAGCAGCCACGACGTTTTCTGAATTCTGCTTCTCACATACAGTTGTGAAAAAGATTTCCCATGAGGAAGTAGATGAAAAAAAGGGGCTTTTGTTTGAACTGAGAAGTAAAAAACAGAGTATGTGATGATACAAAACATTCACCCAGTAAGAGACACCATATGAAAGGAATATAATGTTAGAAGGATGGAAATATGTCAGCAAATACATGACCATGCACAGACAAGTCTGCTGTAGGATCAATAAATGAGACTGTGAATGTCAAACATTTTACCTGCTTCTTACTAGAGGTCTACTTGAAGCACAGGGTCTATTTTTGGAATGACAAACTGACAATATCACCGGTCCCAGCCCATTTCAAGTATTAGAAATAATTTAATGGTGCACTTTACTATAAAATATATCCTCTGGGGGTAGATTAGGGCTGACTCATCTCTTCTCCGCAGCATACCATCCTTGTCCTGTTGTTGACCTCATACCATGTGCATTAAAAAAAATACCTCACAGAGAATTACTTCAAAACTTTATACTATGATTGTGTTGCTCTTTTCAGAGTATCTTCTTTTATTATACTGTGGAGCACTCCATAGTATACTGTCCCTGTGGTTGACACGGTTATTTCTTGTGGAAGCTTTAGTGTTGGAAAACTAAAGCAGTGTTCACATTGTCATGGCAAAACATGTTTTGTGTGTCTCCTTCATTACTGTGTATGCAGTGCATTATTTTTTTTTCTCCCCCTATCTGCATATATAGTAATGGTAAGTGCCACACTGGCAAAACCATTTATTTCAATTTCAATTCAATTTCAATTTATTTTCATTTATATAGCGCCAAATCACAACAGAGTTGCCTCAAAGTGCTTCACACAGATAAGGTCTAACCTTACCAACCCCCAGAGCAACAGTGGTAAGGAAAAACTCCCTCTGAGGACGAAACCTCAAGCAGACCAGACTCAAAGGGGTAACCCCTGTTTGGGCCATGCTACAAACATAAATTACAGAACAATTCACAGAACAATTCACGGATGAATATACAAGAAATGCTATTGGCGCACAGAACAGGAGGATCACCAACATGAATACAACTCCCATCTCTGGATGGAGCTGCACCTTAAACAGAGAGAAAAAAACAGAATCAGGCATCAGAAAGACAAAAAAATACTGTATAATTTGCCAGCATTAAACAACAAGAAAAACAGAGAAATACTAAGGTGATTGCCGGCCACTATCCCTAAACTTCACTAAAAGACTCAGAATTTAGGTAAAGTTGAGGCCGCAGCCCGCTACAGTTACTAATAAATGAATTAAAAGAGTAAAAAGCGTAAAACAAAACTGTACCAGTATGCTAGCCATATGAAAGGGAAAATAAGTGTGTCTTAAGTCTGGACTTGAAAATCTCCACAGAATCTGACTGTTTTATTGATGCAGGGAGATCATTCCACAGAACAGGGGCACGATAAGAGAAAGCTCTGTGACCTGCAGACTTCTTATTCACCTTAGGGACACAAAGTAGTCCTGCACTCTGAGAACGTAAAGCCCGGGCCGGTACGTAAGGTTTAATTAGGTCAGCTAGGTAGGGAGGTGCCAGTCCATGAAAAATTTTATAGGTTAGTAGCAGAACCTTAAAATCTGATCTCACTGGGACAGGAAGCCAGTGAAGGGATGCCAAAATGGGTGTAATGTGGTCGAACTTTCTGCTTCGTGTCAAACGTCTGGCTGCAGCATTTTGAACAAATTGGAGACCCCTAATGCTAGACTGCTGTAAACTAGAAAATAGAACATTGGAGTAGTCCAATCTAGAAGAGATAAATGCATGGATCAGGGTCTCAGCATCAGCCATAGACAGGATGGGATGAATCTTCGCTATATTTCACAGGTGGAAGAAAGCAGTCCTAGTGGCCAAAGGACAACGAAGGATCACAAATTACTCCAAGGTTCATCACTTTGTCAGTGTGATGTATGACACACGAGCTGAGGCTGAGCGTTAACTGGTCAAATTGATGCCGATGTCTCACTGGACCAAGAACCATCATTTCAGTCTCATCAGAGTTTAAAAGTAGGAAGTTTCTAGACATCCAACTTCTCACTGCTGCAAGACAGTCTTCTAAGGATTGTATGTGAACAAGATTACCAGCAGTTATCGGCATGTATAACTGAGTATCATCTGCATAGCAGTGAAAGGTAATCCCAAAACGCCACAATATGTGCCCAAGGGGTGATATATAAAGGGAGAAAAGCAGGGGGCCTAAGACAGACCCCTGTGGAACCCCAAATTTCATGTCACTAAGGTTAGAGGTAGTGTTACTGTACAAAACACAGTGAGAACGACTGGTCAAGTATGACGTCAGCCATGCAAGGGCACTCCCAGTAATCCCAAACATGATTTTCCAGCCTATCAAGTAGAATATGGTGATCCACTGTATCAAATGCAGCACTGAGATCTAACAGCAACAGAACTGTAGTGGTGTCTGAATCCATTGTAAGCAGAAGATCATTCACCACTTTAGTGAGAGCCGTCTCTGTGGAATGATATTTTCTAAAAGCAGACTGCAGTGGCTCAAAGAGATTATTCTCAGTAAGGTAGTCTACGAGCTGCTGTGACACCACTTTTTCCAGAATTTTAGAGAAAAATGATAGATTTGATATCAGACGAAAGTTTGTCAATACACTAGGGTCAAGATTAGGTTTCTTAAGTAATGGTTTAATCACTGCAGATTTGAAACATTTAGGAACAGATCCAGAAGTTAAAGAAAGATTAATAATTTCCAGAACAGTCAGCCCAAGAGTGGGCCACAGGTCCTTAAACAGTTTTTTTGTTATAGGATCAAATAAACAGGTTGTGCTTTTTTTTTTTTTGACATTATGAGTTTTGTCAGCATGCCTAGTGAGATAATATCAAATTCTGTACATCTAGGTAATACCTCAGTAGTGGCGCCCACCTCAATAGCAGGGTGTAGTGGCTGGGTTAAGGTATGCCGGGATATGTTTAACCTGATGTCTTCTATTTTCTTCCCAAAGTAATCCAGGAAATCTTGTACTGTAAAAGGAGAGCGAACTACAGGTGGTTGTCCATGAATAAGTGTTGCCACCGTGTCGAACAACAACTTTGAGTTATGCTTGTTTTTGTTGATCATATCAGAGTAGTAAGTCCGCTTTGTAGCCAGTAATGCATGCTTATAGTCTAAGATAGCATCATGCCACACAAGGTTAAATACTTCTAATTTTGAACGATGCCATTTTCATTCTAGACCTCTTGCTTTATGCTTCAGATCACGCAGATAATCACTGAACCAAGGTGACTGTGATTTGGGGGAGCGAGGTTTTAACACAGGTGGTGCAATCATGTCGAGTGTAGTTTTGAGCACTGAGTTTAAACTCTCCACAAGTCTGTGTACTGACTGGGTATTTGTCAAATGTGAAGCTAAGACATCAGGCAGTTTAGCTTCGAGTTCAGTCTTAGTTGAGGAGTTGATGCATTGCCGTAATGATATATAAGGTTGATGTTCCACTAAACACAGCAGCGAAATTGTAAACTTAATAAGTGAGTGATCAGACACCACTGATGTAAGAGGCATGATGTCAATATTCGTGACAGCAATACCACGTGCGAGAACCAGATCCAGGGTATTTCCACTAATGCGCATCGAATCCCGAATGCATTGCCGAAATCCTAATGCATCCACAATTTCCATAAATGATTTGCAGAGGGGATCAGAAGGCTTATTTATATGAATGTTAAAGTCACCAATGATCAGAATGGTATCTACACTAGTTGACAAGTTAGAGATGAACGCACCAAATTCATCTAAGAATTCAGAATATGGGCCAGGAGGCCTATATACAGTGACAGCGTAATACAACTGATTTTTATTCTTCTGACCTTGGCAATGTGTATTATCCTGAGCAAAGCAGAGAATCAGATGCTCAAATGTGTGATATTTGTAACCCCAACAGCTAATAAGCTAAACCTAGATTTATAAATAAGAGCAACACCCCCACCTTGCTTCGCATCACGAGGGACGTGATTAAATGTATAAGCTGGTGGGCAGGCCTCATTTAAGGGGAGGACAGCTGTAGGTTTAAGCCAGGTTTCACATAGCCCAATCATATCTAAGTGATGATCAATAATTAGATCATTGATCAACAATGATTTTGAGGACAGTGATCTTATGTTAATGAGACCCAGTCTAAGGACCTCAGTGGGGTTGACAGTTGAAGTGTTTGGGTTTAGGGGTGGTTCCAGAGAAGCATATATAAGATGCCTAGAAGTAGGTTTAGGTTTAAGACATTCCACGCGCGTTGTTGGTAGCAGACACAAAATCTTTGCTATTGCTGGAACAACCACTGGGCCATACTCAATTTCAACATCATCCTATATAGTAATGATATTAAGTTTGGAAAGTAAATCCCTCTATGATTTTTATGGACACGACTACGGAAGCAGGCCACAGTCTCAACTGTTCATCTACAAATGTACAAAGATCACCTGCAACAATACAAAGATGCCCTTAATTCTTCCCGGTCTAATTACTACTCCAGTCTCATCCACTCTGGTTCCAATAACCCCAAATCTCTATTCTCTACCATTAACACACTCCTTAAACCCAATAACAACATTTCATCCTTCACTACCACCAAATGTAATAGCTTTCAATCCTTTTTTCAGTCCAAAATTGACTCCATTTACAGTTCCCTCAACCTTTCTTCTGTTTCCACTCCCCCTCCAGACCCTCCTCCCCTCAGTTCCAAACATCAGCTTTCAGATTTCAAACAAATCTCCCCTGTTCAGCTTACAAAAATACTATCTGGCATTAAAACCCCCACTTGCTCCCTGGATCCCATCCCCTCCCCCCTCATTAAAACCTGTCTCCCCATAATTTCTCCACTGATCACAAAGATCATAAACTCCTCACTGTCCTCTGGTTCTGTTCCACAGTCTCTCAAGCTGGCAGCTATCATGCCCATTCTCAAAAAACCTGGTCTTGACCCCGATAACTTCATCAATTTTTGACCTATATCCAACCTTCCCTTTCTGTCTAAAATCCTAGAACGGGTCATTGCTGATCAGCTCCAAACCTACCTCAGTTCCGTTAGTCTATTTGAACCTTTCCAATCCGGCTTCCGTCCAAAACACAGTACTGAAACAGTTTTTCTCAAAGTCACCAATGATCTCCTCCTCTCCTCTGACTCCGGCCATCTCAATATTCTCATTCTCCTGGACCTCACCGCTGCCTTTGACACCATCAGCCACTCCATTCTCCTGTCTCGCCTCAAGACCTCCCTCAACATCACCGGCTCCGCCCTCTCCTGGCTTCAATCATACTTCACAAACCGGCAACAGTTCATCCACGTTAACTGCTGCTCTTCCTCCATAGCCCCCCTATCTCAAGGTGTTCCCCAGGGTTCGGTACTTGGTCCTCTCCTCTTCATTCTCTACATCCTCCCTCTCGGAAGTATCATCCGTCATCATGGTCTCCACTTCCACTGTTATGCTGATGACATACAGCTTTACATTTCCACCACATCCATAAACCCTAACATTCACTCCACCCTCACCCACTGCCTATCTGAGTTAAAAACTTGGATGCAACACAATTTCTTGAAATTAAACACTGACAAAACAGACATCATCATCATCGGCCCTAAAAACATCACAAAATCAACCCATTTTTCACTCTGTTTTGACAACACTACACTCACTCCATCCCCCCTTGTCCGCAATCTTGGAATCCTTCTCGACCCCACCCTCTCATTTGACCCACACATTAAACAAATAACCCGGACTGCATTCTTCCACTTGAAAAATATCGCACGTCTCCGTTCATCCCTCACTTTCTCAGCTGCTGAAACCCTTATACATGCTTTTATCACATCCAGAATCGACTATTGCAATAGCATCCTCTATGGTTTACCTTCCAAAATACTCAATAAACTACAGTATATACAAAACTCTGCTGCCCGTCTCCTCACCCACACCCGCACTCGAGAACACATCACCCCCGTCCTACAAAACCTCCACTGGCTCCCCATCACTCAACGCATTCACTTCAAAATCCTCCTGATCACTTTCAAAGCCCTCCATAATCTGGCCCCCACATATCTCACTGACCTCCTCCACCGCCACACTCCATCGCGCTCTCTCCGCTCCTCCGACACAAACCTTTTGTCCTTTCCCTGTAGGACCAGGCTCCGAACCTGGGGAGACAGAGCCTTCTCCATCACTGCCCCTACCCTCTCGAACTCTGTGCCCCAACCACTCCGTGCTTGCCCCGACCTCCCCTCCTTCAAGAAAGAACTCAAAACCCATCTATTTAAGTTAGCTTTTAATGTACAGCCCTGATTTTTAATGTGTTTTTTTTCTTAGCGTTTTTATCCTTTTCTTTTGGTTTGTAAAGCGTCTTTGAGTGTCCAGAAAAGCGCTATACAAATAAAATGTATTATTATTATTATTATTATTGTTGAAATTCCCTCCATGGCAAATAAACTTCACTATCACCATAGTGGATTTTCTGCACTAAACTGCTTGCTAAGCTAATGGATTCCACACCCACATTTGTCATAAGCCTTGCAAGGTCTCTAATCACCTGCTCCATGGCCTGCTGTAGATTTCTAATGTTATCCTCCCTGTAGAGCTCTGTCTATGTTCGCAGACAAGATGGGGGGCGCCTTCCCCAGTAGGGTGGAGGCCGTCCGGCATCAGCAAGCCACGGCGGCCCCAGAACGAAGGCCAGTTATCAATAAAGCTAAAGCCTTGCTGTCTACAAAACTGCGCCAGCCACCTATTTAACGATGTCAGCCTGCTAAACGCCTCATCAGTACCCCGGGAGGGGAGGGGACCAGAGACTATTAATTGATGCCGACACATCTTTCTGGCAAGGTCACAAGTCCTCTCTATGTCCATTTTTGTGACCTCTGAGTGCTTCATCCTGATATCGTTGGTGCCAACGTGAATAACTATGTGACTATAACTCATGTCATGTTGCTTCGTCTGTCTTCCCTTCTGCAGTGTCAGCACCCTAAGATGAGATGCAATGTCGGGAGCTCTGGCCCCAGGAATACATTTAACCTCAGTCAGCGTCTGTAACCTGACTTTGCGGGTGATAGAATCCCCTATCAATAAAGTCCGGTGTTTCGGCCTGGAGACAGGAGTGGAAGTCACTCGTGGGCTCACAGAATTCCCATCTGGCAAATCCAAGGAGGAGAACTGGCAAGTGTGATACTTGCCAGTAAAACTGTGAATCGGGGTGCCACAACCGGGCACCAAGCCCTACGGGGCTTCCTCCGCCTAGCCACAGTCCGAAAGCCGTCCTCCACAGCTGGCGTTTCTAAGCTGATGCTAATGGGCTCACTAGCCGGCCCAACACTAACCTCATCTGGAGTGCCCATAACATCTAACTCCACTGAGCTAAGAAGCTGCTTTAACTTATGGACACGGCTCTCTAAGAGAGCCACCCTATCTTCCAACATCATGCAGGATTTACTGAGGGTGTAAAGTAGAATTAGTAGTGTACTTTGTGCACTAAGAAATTCAAGAATGTAGCCAAGCAAACACAAGCTAACCAATAATGGATAAGCTAACCACTCCTGAGGCTCACACAGACACAAATAAATGTATTAAAATTCACAGCAGTTACACTGAAAAACTAACAGAAGTATTAAACAGGTAAAAAAGCAGCAGCTATAAAATACACTAAACAGTTAATTAACTAACAGGAGTGTAAAAAAATGAAATGAAAAAATGATGGCGGGGTCCGAAATAGCTAACGCAAGCTAACCGCTAGCGAAAATGCTTGCTGCTCCTAAGATTTTACACAGGAGTAAAATAATTAGTTAAAATTCACAGCAGTTCGACTGAAAAACAAACAGAAGTATTAAACGGGTAAAAAGAACAGCTATAAAAAGTAACGACGGAGAGGAGAGGGGTCAACCTAGCTAGCGAATGCTAACCACTAGCGAATGATAACTGCTAGCAATTCACAACAGGACTGTTGTTAAATAACGTTCAGAGTAGATACAATTAATAACCAGAAGAGTGCTAAACAGAAATAAAAGAAGCGTATACGTGAGGTAAGCGTGAAGTTCAGAGTGGCGTCACAGCAACAAACAATCTGTCAGAAGCAAGTAGCCAGATCTGTGAAAATCAGGAAGCCTAATGGGTATTAATGGGTATTAATGTTTATGAACATTAATACCCATATATGCAATTTATTCTTGTAAGACAGAAGGTATGTAGTGCATAAGTGAATGTGGTGTGTGTGTGTGACCCCCATCCGCCCTTCCCGATCAGCCTACAACATCCTACTCAAATGCAGTGCATTATGAGAGTCTCATGTGGAGGCATGTGTTGTGAACTGCAGTGACACACCACACACCTCGTACACCTGTTGCTACAACTATTTGCACATACCAGCGGCTGAAAGACCTAGTGTGCCCTATGCGAACCCATCGCACCCTCTCGCGGCAGGTGTCAGCCAAATTCCACGTGACATGCACGAACATCTAACACCACTTGCGTGGAACTTAGAAAAGGTGTGGCCAGTTGCACTCTTGGCATGACAGACTGCAGACAGTCACTGTTGTACTCGCAGTGAAATTCGTCTAAGTTCCCCATGAGTGTGACTTTGCAAACACACACTGAGACATGGGTGTGTGCACTCCACTGACAGGAGATGTGGCTTCCGACAGAAGCAGGTGTGGGGATCTGTCGTTATGGACATCCCAACTGGACAACACCTACTGTGTTTGGACAGACATGGACTAACAACTGTCCATTGTGAGGCGCGTGTGTCTGATTGCTGTACTTACGCGGACATAAATAAAAACATATATCGCCGTGGTGACAAGCTGCAGTGAGCGAGCTCGCGCACGGAGTGGACATTGACAGCCTGCCAGGTTGAAATGGACCGTCAGATCAGAACACGCAGCGGGCGATCTGACCTTCATCCTGCTCTGAGAGCAGCTTTCACACTTTGAGGCCCATTTACACTCTGAGGAGCGCCCCCCCCCCCATTGATATGGTAAACAGTGCTTTACGCCACAGGCTTATTAAATAACATTCACAGGTAATTAGGAGTGGAGCATCTCTAAAACTCACACTCTGTGTTTGAGCATGTGAGATTGTCATCAGAGGCCCTCCATCTGCTCCGTCTGCTCACTTTTACTGATCGCTGTGCGTAATGGCACAGGGCACATTAGCGCAAGCAACCAGATGGCTATTGAAACGGGCCAACTAGTAACACATCACTCCTAAAAATGATCTTTGGCTCATCACGTGAGATAAATCTGCCTTACAATTGGATTTTGGAAAACCATGTGACAGTGAACCAATTCCGATTGGACACTTACATTGCGCACGTCATCACACAGCTTCTATGAGGAGTACAAAGATGGCCAATGGCTGGCTTGAAAATCCACAGAGTTAACTTTTCAGCAAAAAAGTACATTTCTATCTCATATCATAAAAAAGTTATTTACAATTTAGTAAAGCTTGGTCTCAGCCGCTGTATATGAAATTAGAGCACCTTTAATTTTTGACCCCTATGCAAACTGAAATTGTTCTTTTTCACAATTTTTGCTGCTTTTGTCCCATAATGCCATAGAATTCAGCCAAAGATAATCCAAACTATACCTTTTTGAAATCTTTATCATTAGTGAAATAATGTGGTATACATTTCAATATGATTGGAGCATTTAGAAATTTTGACCCCTGTGTAATCCGTCAATTGACCCCTACGTGGCCGCCTATTGAAATTTTCCAAAAAAATAATGTGCTTGTATCACCATTTGAAAGATTCCTTTGTAAATATTCTGTTATCTGCTGCACTACCAGTACAACCATGGTCCTAAACTGAAGTACTGAATCCAGCTGCCTTGCAAAAAACCACAACATCAGAAGATGCTGATGGAAAAGAGAAGGTTCTCCAACAACACCAGCTACATCCTCAAATGCCAACACAAGTGTGTTTCATGGTTCACACACACAGAGAATATTCAACCATCCACACCCCTCCAAACTATGTTCTTGTCAGTGGAGGCCTGAAAGAGGCAGAATTAAGTGACAGCGCCCTGCGAGTACATCAGTTTAACTCAACAAGGAGTCAGGGCAGAAAATCATTTGAAGAAGTCCTGCAGTCCCTTCAGACGGCGGCTGCCAGCTTCTCAGTGATCTGCTATCATGTTGCCTGTCTCTTTACTGTCAGCACTAATAGGTCGTAGACACTGGACTGGGACATGGGCGGCTCCTGCAGGCCAAGGGTGGCACACACTCAATCAATAATTCACCCGGCGGCTCTCTGCCTTTTGTGCGCGCGTGCTTTCATTCCTGAATGCGGCATTCATGTGGGCAGCACATAAGAGGATTTGTTTGTGGGAGTGTGTCTTTGTGTAGCGGGTAACACGAGCGTGCGTGTGCGCACGGCACCGAGTTGCTTTGTGCGCTGATGTGCGGCCCTCTGCACCTGCTGTGGAGATAGGGCTTCGGCCAATCACAACACAGATTGGAGGGAAGTTTGAGTGACACAACAGTGGTGTGTCTGTCTGAGATATGATTCATTCTGTTATCGCTCTCTCCACCCGTCTCTCCCTCTCTCCGTCATGATGACTGAACAGCATTAACAAGTTGACTATCTCTTCTCATCCACGGTTTCATCTCTTTTTCCTTCCCTGCTCCTCTGTGCTCTCTGCCATGTTGCTCTCCTCCAGTTTTCTTCCTTGTCTTTTTCATCATTTCCTCTTTACTCAACTCCTTTCTGCATTTCATTCCTCCTCAACTTTCTTTCCTCCCCTCATTTTTCCTTGTTTCCTTTCTTCCCCTCTGCTGTTCTTCAAGTCCCCTTTCACCTATTGTTCCATCTTGTCCCCATATGCTTTCCTTCTTCTTTTCTTCCCCCACCTTTCCTCTTTTCCTGCTTTCATCATCTAATTTCCTATTTCCTTTTTATTCCTCCTCACATCTCTCCTCTTCTTTCATCATTGCCTCTTTCTGCCTCCCCATCTTCATTTGTCCTTCTCTCCTGCTGTGTTGCTCTCCCCTTTTTGTTTTGTAATTCTTATTTCTGTCCCCTCTTCATCTTAGTTCCTTCCTTGTTTTATTTCCTTCTTACCCTTAACCTTCACTCCTTTCTGCTCACATTTTCTCTTCCTTGCCTCCTCCTACTTCATCCTACATTATATCCTCTCTTGCTTCTCTTCTGTCCTCTGTTTTCATTTCTCTCATCTTTACTTTCCTCCACCTTCTTTCTTTTTTCTTTTGCCTTGACAGCCCTTCTCTTCTTTCTCTGTTCTTACATCATTTTGGTTTGTCTTCCTTTCATTCTTCCTTACATCATCTGGCTCTGCTCTTCTTTCCCCATACTCCCTTTCTTTCTTCTTCTTGTGTTTTCTCCTGTGAACCTGCTTCTTTGTTCCTCCACTCTTCCTCTTCCTTTTCATTCCTCATCACTTTTTCTCTTTTCCTTACTTCATCTTCTCACTGCTCCTCTTTCCCCATGTTTCTTTTCTTTCTTCCTCAGGTGTTTCCTTCTAAAAGCTTGCTTTCTTGGTCTTCCTCTTCTCATTATTCCTCAGCTTCTCCTCATCTTATTCACCTGATCTGCTCTTCTTCCTTGATGCTTACTTTCTTTCTTCCTCTTGTGTTTCCGTCTGTCAAATTAGTTCCTCATTCCTAGTCTTTTCCTCTTTGTTGTCTTCTTGATCACCTCTCTTCTCTTTATCCGTTCATTTGCTTTCCACATCGCCTCTTGTCATCTCTCATTTTTCGTTTCTCCTGTTGTTGTCTTCTCAGTTCCCCTTTTCTTCTTTCCACTTCCCTTTTCCTTTGTCTTTGCTTTTTCCTGATCTCATGCCATTTCAATTGTTGTCCTCTCATTTTTGTTCCCCTGCGCTCTGCTCTCTTAAACAAGTTTCCCAGTGGTGATTTCTGGCATCCTGTTGTTTACTTTAATGGGTTATAAAGCACCTGGATACCAAAGCAGGGCATACTGTAGTTGTAATCTGTGGTAATAGTGGTTTTGCAGAACACTGTAACTTCTTGTGGAGTTCTTGAAAACAATTTGTGACATTGTGACACACTGCGATCCATAAAAATGGATAATTGGATGTAATCTGTGCATATAGGCAGTTAGGCTCCTAGAACGCAAACCTCCACCAACACTAGTTTCCAATACCACAACTTTTTACCATGAAAAAAAAATGAGGTCACAGTCCTGTTAGAAGTGGCTTTTCATAAGAAAAATTAGATGTGTTCAAATGTCAGGAGTATGTATTTAGTCCATGCATTTTAATTAATGTTTATTTGTCGTGTTGTCAGGATTTTTTTTTCCAACTTTTTCAGTTTCTGAATTCTTTTTCAGATCATTTTCACAGAACATCACTATCTCCGCTCTGTACAATTTATTACTGCTTTGTGGCACTTGGTTTCTGACTGACAACTGGAAGATAGGCAAACAGGCATAAAATTGGAACCCCATTCAATTTTGGTGGTGTAGGTAAATCCATAACAGAAAAATCAGAGTGACTGAGGCACTTTTGATTGAGATACAATACAAAATGTAGACTGCTGTTAGCTTCATATTGGAATAGAGAGGAGAAGGATATTCTGTCATGAGAACATATCAAATCTAGGCTTGCATTTAAGATGTACCTTCTGGCAAATTGTAGGTAAACTTTCAGGTCTTCTTTTTAAGAAAATCCTCCATATACCACTTCATCATTAAGGTGTATAATTAGTGATACAAAATGCAAAGCTTGCACTGTGTACAATTTATCCAGTCACAGCCACATAAGCCTATAACTTCTTCAGGGTTGTCTGGGTGTCTTGGTGGCTTTCCTCACTCATCTTCTTGCACAGTCATTCAGTTTTTGAGAACTGTCTACTCCATGCAGATTTACCATAGAGTGCCATACTGTTTGTATTTATTTGTAATGGATGTAAGTAAAGTCCAAGACATATTCAGTGGCAACTTTACCATCAGAGAGCCTCATCCACAATGACCACAAAACACTCCAAGCTGTAACTGATGCTACAGGGGGCAATATACATGGTGTTAAGAACATGGGATTGTAAAGTTTTGATCAAGGTCATTTGGGTTGTTTCTATTGTCATTAAGATTTAAAAGAGTAAACAGTTGTTTGACAATAGATGGTTTCACTCAACCACTAATGAGTGAAAAAAAAAAAAGTTTTTGTGTTATCACTCATATTCTCTGAAAAATTGCCCAAAAAAAAAAAAAACAAAACAAAACAAACAACAACAACAACAAAAAACCCTCCAATAATTCTGTCACATTATGTAAACCTTTGGGCACAACTCTATGTATTTTGGGTGAAGGATGAACGCTGCGAAAATGGAACGGTGATAGGACTGAGAGTTTTGGAGAAATTAGTGATAATATCTAGCAGGTGAATAATGGATATTGTGCTGCAATGCACCATGGGAGTTTAGGGTTTTAAGTGTTTTTGTTGTGGTTTATCTTAGTTTAACAGTGTTGTTAGTGTTATTTATTTTTTGTGTTTTGTAGTTCAATTGATTTAGTCAGTTTAGTTAAGTGTCATGTTGCGGTTACCATTAGTGAAAAGGATAGTGCGATTGATGTCTTCCGCCACCATCTATGTGTGTAGATGTGTAAAAATATGTGCGTGCGCGCGTGCGCGCGTGCATGCGTGCGTGCAATTTCAAACATGGACAAACTAGGGAGAGCTGACATTTACCATTTGGAATGCTTCTGTAGTTGGGGTGAAGGATGAATGCCGCCAAAATGGAACAATATCTTTTGGAGAAAATAGAGATATTAGCTAACAACACTCAACAATGAACATTGATAATTACAATCTTTTCTTACATGCCAATCCAGCAGGGGGAGGTAAATCATCTATATATTAAATGTGTATGTGCATGCTTGTGTGTGTGCATGCGTGTGTCTGTGATTTTATTTAGTAAGTTCAATGTAAGTACATAATATAATTGTAAATATGTTAAAACTACATGGATGACACAAGAAAGTGAAAACACTTATTTGCATTGTGGTTCATTTAAAAATCAAATGAGAAAATAGAAGTAATAATAACATATAATAATATAATAATATTAATAATAATAGTGTGTATATGATAACAAGAACCTCAACAATTTATAAATACATTAAGACAGTAAATTAACATAAAAAATTCATTATTAACAGGCAATAAAAGGGTTGAATTCTTCTTCTAAACACTGTTGGGGTCTAAGGTTTTAAAAACATTCTGGACTGTCACACCATTCCATCTCATTATAGAAACTTTGCATAATTTATTACCACCCTTGAATTATGTCACCTACTTATATTATAACAACCTGGTCTCACGGAAAGTCGTGATTCAGCAGCATGAAATATCCATTAATCTATTGGTTGGTTGGTTGGTTGGTTGTGGTTAGGGTGGGTCGAAAGAGTAAGACTAAGATCAGGTTATGGTTAAGGTTAGGGTCGGGGGATGGAATAGGGTTAGGAATAGTGAATTTAAAAAAAAAAAAGTCACGAAAATTTGACTCATTTCGTCACAGGAGCACAGAAAACAAAGAAAAAAACAAAACAAAACAAAAAACGTGAGACTGGGCTGTATTATAAACACTACCCAATTTAGAGCTTATGGTTCCCCAAGGGCAACACGCTGGTCATGTGTAATACTACAACACATAACTTTAGACTGCTGTTGTGGAGACATGGGCCTGATTACCTAATTTTTGGAATGGGAAAATCAATCTGATCTGAAAATCGACAACGGGAAGCCAGCTTTATTCTCATTTCCTCATGCTCCTGCAAATATGTTCTTTACATGGTTTGTTTCTTTTGTCCTCTTCATCAGTTTCTATTTTTTTCCTTCTTGTTCTTTTCTCCCCCCCCCCCCACATTTTTTCAGGTAATTTCTTATTTGTTTCCTATTGTCATCTTTATCCTTCTCCTTCTTTGTCATTTTTCCTTTCCACCTCTCCTTTTCCATCTTTTTTTTTTTTCCTTTTCCTCCTCTTCCTTCCTGCTCCTTCTTCCTTCCCCCTACTCTCTCTTCAGTTCATCCCATGCATCTTACAAACTGACCAATCAAAATCTTGGCTCATCCCGCGCTGAGGCCCAAACAGACGCACACAAACAGACTAATTAGTCTTGGCATGGCAACAACAAACCTCTCAGCTCTGACGCTCACACAGACGTTGCACACGGCTTACACGTTTAATGAGACACACACATTTGGACGCGTATTAGCACAGATGCTCCCAAAGCACAGCATGTGGCCGCGGCAGCTGTGATAGTGCTCATTTCCCGCTTTTGTGTTTGTGTTTGACCACATCAGTGTGCCGCACTGTGATGATAATTGTTTTATGTGTGAGCGTTTCAGGCATTTATCAGATTGTAAAGAAGGTTTCCAATGTTATAATGAAAATGAATATCCTAATTAGCTTACTGAGGATGTTTCAATTAGCTGTTTGTCACATCATGCCACTCACTGGGCTATTTTTGTCTGATGTATTAAGAGGAAATGATTACCTCCGTCAGAGTTCAAATGAAGTTAGAAGATTTGAATGTGTATTTACATGTCGTCATAAATGTGTGCGAGCTGTCGCACCAGGCAGCTTTCCCGCCCCAAGCCTGTGGCTGTTTTTTCTGGTGTCTCGGTGTCATTTGCCTCCAAACAGTAACAATGTTGTTGATCAGCAGTTGTTTACACACTGCCAGGAGGATGGAACTAATTTGATCTTGCCGTATTCCCCCGCGTCGCTCGCTCTCTGGAGCCCGCTTCAATTTGAGGTGCTTGTACATTCTCGATAGCAGCCTGCCAACAAGATGATTCTGACAGCAATTATGAATATCGTGTTCCACTCAAGTGGTCATGAGCCAGGAAATAATGAAGTTCTCATCAAATCATCTGTTCCCAAATCACTTAACTGCATCTTCATTAGGAATTTCACAGCCTTGAGGAAATCAAAGTGGAACTCGGCTGACAGACGTAGGAGCCACACAGCACTGAGTACTTGCCAAAGAAGGAGATTTATGGGCTTAATTTCACCTTCAACTCTTTAGTTGCATGAATTATCAATACAGGTATCCATCCAAAGAGTTCGTTATTGGTTTTGATCAACCCAGCCATTACAAATTGTAACAAGAGCAAACCGAGATTTCAGACGTCCACCAATCGGGATCATCTCAAAAATTTTGTGGAGTCTTCCATGCCCTAATATCTATCAGTGGTGCAAATTTGGTGAGAATCCGTGAAGTAGTTTTGACATAATCCTTCAAAGCCTATATAAAGTGATATCTTGATACAGATTCCAGATCCAGATCACCTCCAAAATTTACTGGAGTCTTCCATGGCCTAATATCTACCTGTGGTGAAAGTTTTGTCAAACTTTGTGCAGTAGTTTTGACGTACCCCTGCTAACAGACAGACAAATAAATAAATGCCGTTGATTTTATTAAGTCCATGGTGGACGTAAAAAGATAAAAAGATTGCGGTGCCCTGTTCAGCTGTGGCTGCAACGGCTCACGATATTTGCAGTCTTTTAAATCGAAATGCGCTGACTAGGATGGCAAAAATAGTCAGCACTCTCAGTAGGTTAGTTTTGATCGCCAGCACTTGCTACATTTACAAACATCCAATGACTCCGGTTTCATAGATACGAGTACTTGGGAGTATTTACATAACCGTAGGCTGCTACACTGGTAAGACCCCAGGGCCCACGGTGCAGCGGATCCACTTATCAGCACAAGCCAACAGAGGAGCAAGCAGAAAGTGTGACCAGAAGCGGAAGAGCGACTGTCAACAACTAGGCTAAAAGCTAATCCCTACAAAGCTTCCGTCTATCTTTCTCTCTAAAGTTCACTCCCTAGACAACAAAATAGATCAGCTGCAGCTGGAATTAACATGAAATTGACAGATGAGGAACTGCTGCACATTAGTTCTGACAACACACCAATCTGGGACAATGCTATTAGCATTGAGAGGCTAGTCACATTTTGTGGAGCCGTGCACCCAGTTGTAATCCTGAAGGGGTGGTTTATGCATCTACATCAACAACAAGTGGTGTAATAATGCTGTTCCTCTGAAGCCATTGCTCACCGGACATTGAGCTTTTGATTGTAAACTGTAGATCAGCGAGGATACTAGTTTCCATCACTGCTGTGTATGTGCTCCCCAGTGCTGAATGTCCTCTGCTGGGGATTTTAACCAGGTCAACATGAAGATAGTTCAGGACAGTAGTGCCGTTCGCGCTGTCAGCATGAAAGTAGTAATAGTGCATGTGTATCACACGTGTGCGTGTGTCGCCCCCCCCCCCCCCCCCCCCCCATGGCGTACGTGTGTTTCACCCGGCTCCCACTGACACATGTGGCGTACAGGGGGAGAGCACACTTGCATGACATGCTGATATATATTTACAGACATGATCACATGGGGGCTGGACAGCCACATCTGAGCGCACACAGCCGGGCTGCAACGGCTGCACACAGAGCAACTCAGCAGGCCCACCCCATGTGAAACGGATCGTCAGATCACACAGCAGGCGATCTGAATGTCACGCGTGTCCGGCAGAACACATGCACTGCAGGACTATGACAACATGACAAGCCAACAGTGCCACAAAAACACCATTTTCATTCACATATCACCAAAAATATGCCATAACAAATGCCATTTTGTCAGTTATAACGGCACTTTTATCCCTTTTTTAAACAAATACGTTTATCTCCTTGTTGATTTTAGGCATTTTACACTCCTGTTATAGGGCAGTGATTATAGTGCAGTGGTAAAGTTTTTGTCTAGTAATATAAGCTTTTGTGAATTGCAGGTTCGAATCCTGGGAGTTGAATTTATTTTTTTTTAACCAGGGTCATTTAACTGTCGCCGATGTGTCGTGCACACCTGTGTGACGGTGTGTCCCTCACGACAGCAGATGGATGGTTCGTGGTTCCCCATTTCATGTTTGGTTCGTGGAATTTCTTTTGGTTTCTGCATCTTTCGTGTGATATGTGAAGGGGCCCTTAACAAAAACATGATGCTCATCTCTACTTTCTAATTACGTGATTTTTTTTTTTTGTTGCACTACTTTCAACTCCACAAATCACCTTACTATTGCACCTTACAGCAGTCTGTTAAACTCTTGTATATCATATTAATTTTTTTTAGATATTTTAATCCTATCCTGAGTCTACTGAACACTGACAATAAAGAGTATCTAAGTCTAAATCTAATTCTAAAAACTGTTTGATGAGCCCTTAACTCTCCTATTATCCTTGGGGCCAACTTGACCCCATTTAATGTTTATCATAAAAAAAAAATAATAATAGTTTGCTTCACATTTCATGACTTTTCCTAATTTGATGGGTACAACTGATTAAGCAAAAAAAATTATCATGATGATATTTTTTCAATGTGTTGAACACATATTGCACATATTGGTGTTCCTCTAGGGTCAGTTTGAGCTCGAGCTGTTTAAGCTGTGTAAAACCTCTCTATCTAACCTATCTGTGTGTGATCCATGTGTGACCTAACATCCCTACACCTGCTGGTGCCGAATTGATACTTTTGAGTTGATACATGACATGGGGGAAGGAAAACAATACTCTGATGAGAACTTTCCTGCACCATGAGCATGAATGTGTGTGTCTGCATGTGTATTTATGACCAACTACTCACACCTGTGGAGGGTGGGGTATTCCCACAAGGACATATGTAGTTCATGCAAAATAAGGGGGGAGGAAACATGTAAAAGCTTGCACGGCAGCCCTCTAATCATTCCTTGTTGTACTTTGTATATACTGCAATCAGCATGGTCTCTCTCTCTCTCTCTCTCTCTCTCTCTCTCTCTCTCTTGAAAATGTCCTCTGGGAAAAGGTTTCCTGTCAGTGATGTTTTGGAAGAGCTCTTTGACAGTGAAAATGACACAGAGGAGAATGTGTCTGAGACAGAGGATTGTTTTGAGGAGGACCCTGATTTTGAGGCATTCTCATCTGAAAATAATGAGATTGTTGACCTTCCTGTTGTCACTCAACCACCAGCAGACACGATCCCTTCCAAAAATGGAAAGAGCTGCAACAGTGAGGTAGACTTATCCCTGCTAATATGATCAAAATGGTTCAAGGCCGCACTAGATATGCAGACACCCATGTTGAAGACATCAAGTCATCACTTACAGTGAGGAAAGTTCTCCCACTTAGAAATCATGGAGGGGTCTGAAATTTTCATCTTAGGTGCATGTCCACTGTGAGAGACATCATCTAAAAAAAAAAAAAAAAATCTGGAAATCACAATGTTATTAATAATTTATTTGTACACTCAACAAAAATATAAACGCAACACTTTTGGTTTTGCTCCCATTTTCTATGAAATGAACTCAAAGATCTAAAACTTTTTCCACATACACAATATCACCATTTCCCTCAAATATTGTTCACAAACCAGTCTAAATCTGTGATAGTGAGCACTTCTCCTTTGCTGAGATAATCCATCCCACCTCACAGGTGTGCCATATCAAGATGCTGATTAGACACCATGATTAGTGCACAGGTGTGCCTTAGACTGTCCACAATAAAAGGCCACTCTGAAAGGTGCAGTTTTGTTTTATTGGGGGAGGATACCAGTCAGTATCTGGTATGACCACCATTTGCCTCATGCAGTGCAACACATCTCCTTCGCATAGAGTTGATCAGGTTGTCAATTGTGGCCTGTGGAATGTTGGTCCACTCCTCTTCAATGGCTGTGCGAAGTTGCTGGATATTGGCAGGAACTGGTACACGCAGTCGTATACGCCGGTCCAGAGCATCCCAAACATGCTTAATGGGTGACATGTCCGGTGAGTATGCCGGCCATGCAAGACTGGGACATTTTCAGCTTCCAAGAATTGTGTACAGATCCTTGCAGCATGGGGATGTGCATTATCCTGCTGCAACATGAGGTGATGTTCTTGGATGTATGACACAACAATGGGCCTCAGGATCTTGTCACGGTATCTCTATGCATTCAAAATGCCATCAATAAAATACACCTGTGTTCTTCGTCCATAACAGACGCCTGCCCATACCATAACCCCACCGCCACCATGGGCCACTCCATCCATAACATGATGAGCATGACGAGCACGCAGATGAGCTTCCCTGAGACGGTTTCTGACAGTTTATGCAGAAATTCTTTGGTTATGCAAACCGACTGTTTCAGCAGCTGTCCGAGTGGCTGGTCTCAGACGATCTTGGAGGTGAACATGCCGGATGTGGAGGTCCTGGGCTGGTGTGGTTACACGTGGTCTGCGGTTGTGAGGCTGGTTGGATGTACTGCCAAATTCTCTGAAACGCCTTTGGAGACGGCTTATGGTAGAGAAATGAACATTCAATACATGAGCAACAGCTCTGGTTGACATTCCTGCTGTCAGCATGCCAATTGCATGCTCCCTCAAATCTTGCGACATCTGTGGCATTGTGCTGTGTGATAAAACTGCACCTTTCAGAGTGGCCTTTTATTGTGGGCAGTCTAAGGCACACCTGTGCACTAATCATGGTGTCTAATCAGCATCTTGATATGGCACACCTGTGAGGTGGGATGGATTATCTCAGCAAAGGAGAAGTGCTCACTATCACAGATTTAGACTGGTTTGTGAACAATATTTGAGGGAAATGGTGATATTGTGTATGTGGAAAAAGTTTTAGATCTTTGAGTTCATCTCATACAAAATGGGAGCAAAACCAAAAGTGTTGCGTTTATATTTTTGTTGAGTGTATGTTACTGCTGCAAATAAGTATTTGAACACCTACCAACCAGCAATAATTCTGGCTCACACAGACCTGTTAATTTTTCTTTAAGAAGCCCTCTTATTCTGTATTAATTGCACCTGTTTGAAATTGTTACCTGTATAAAAGACACCTGTTCACACACTCAGTCAATCACACTCCAACCTGTCCACTATAGCCAAGACCAAAGAGCTGTCTAAGGACACCAGGGACAAAACTGTAGACCTGCACAAGGCTGGGATGGACTACAGGACAACAGGCAAGCAGCTTGTTAAAAGACAACAACTGCTATGATTATTTATTAGAAAGTGGAAGAAACAAAAGATGACTGTCAATCTCCCTCGGTCTGGGATTCCATGCAAGATCTCACTTTGTGGGATAAGGATGATTCTGAGAAAACTCAGAACTACACAGGAGGACCTGGTCAATGACCTGAAGAAAGCTGGGACCACAGTCACAAAGATTACATTAGTAACACATGATGCTGTCATGGTTTAAAATCCTGCAGGGCAGCAAGGTCCCCCTGCTCAAGCCAGCACATGTTCAGGCCCATTTGAAGTTCACCAGTGACCATCTGGATGATCCAGAGGAGGCATGGGAGAAGGTCATGTGGTCAGATGAGACCAGAATAGAGCTTTTTGGAATCAACTCCACTTACCAGGATGAGAACAACCCCAAGAAAACCATCCCAATCGTGAAGCATGGGGGATGGAAACATCATACTCTGGGGGTACTCTTCTGCAAAGGGGACAGGACGACTGCACTGTATTGAAGGGAGGATGGATGGGGTCATGTATTGTGAGATTTTGGCAAACAACCTCCTTCCCTCAGTAAGAGCATTGAAGATGGGTCATGGCTGGGTCTTCCACCATGACAATGACCCCAAACACACAGCCAGGGTAACTAAGGAGGGGCTCTGTAAGAAGCATTTCAAGGTCCTGGAGTGGCCTGGCCAGTCTCCAGACCTGAACTCAATAGAAAATCTTTGGAGGGAGCTGAAACTCCAAACCTGAAAGATCTAGAGAAGATCTGTATGGAGGAGTGGACCTAAATCCCTGCTGCAGTGTGTGCAAACCTGGTGAAAAACTACAGGAAATGTTTGACCTCTGTAATTGCAAACAAAGGCTACTGTACCAAATATTAACATTGATTTTCACAGGTGTCCAATCGGAATTGGTTCACCGTCAAATCATACATTGTGATTTCCAGATTTTTTTTTTTTTTTTTTTTGTTAGATTATGTCTCTCACAGTGGACATGCATCTAAGATGAAAATTTCAGATCCCTCCATGATTTCTAAGTGGGAGAACTTGCAAAATCGCAGGGTGTTCAAATACTTATTTTCCTCACTGTAAGATCTTCATGACACCATCGATTGAAAATATTGTTCTTGGGATGACAAATTTAGAGGGGAAGCCTGTGTATGGAGACAGTTGGAATGACTTTGATGTACTTTACTTGGAAGCCTACATTGGCTTGCTCATTTTGGAAGGAGTTTACAGTTAAAAGGTGAAGCAACAGCAAGCTTTTGGAACGCTGAGTCTGGAACGGCAAAATTGTCCACCTCTTTTATGATAACAGAAAAGAAGGGGTGAGTAAGACTTTATAGTGATTAACCACAAATATGTAACAAAAAAGGACGTAAATATAAGTAAACAATTGTGTTTATGAGAGGAAAGGGGTAGTTACCAGCATCAGTCAATATGGTTCAGTCTGTGAGAGTCATGAATGTGCACCACAAATTAGAAAAGATTTACATGAAAGATTTTTAAGATACAGTTGCACCACTGATAATTTTCATGATTTTTCCTTTATAAATCAATGGCTGTCTGGATCAGAAATTTCAGTTAAATATATATCATATAGCAGATGAACACACTGATATTTGAGAAGTGAAATGAAGTTTTACATACAACTGTACACTGTCTTTAAAACTGACTCAAGTTTGACTGGATCGTAGTGCTGCAGGAAAGGTCATACCATCACCAAAACCAAAAGGGTTCATACTCTTGTGGTCATTAATGTTGTCAGTAAATTTGAGAAAATTTGGATGAAAACTTTTCAAGATAAATTAACTCAAATTTAAAGGTATTGCCTGATGGTGGTGCTAGAGGACAGGTCAAGGTATCATTATCAAAGGTTATTTATATATTTAACAAATAAAGTGCCTGACTCAAAACTTGGTCAACAATTTTCTGTAAATTATTTTCTGGAGGCAAATACCCTAGGGTCAGAGAACCCACGGGTAAAATGTGTTAGAAATATTTGAGGAGAATAGGAGGGTTAATTTAAAGTAGATTTATAGCATAGTGTTAAACATGCCAGAAGGTGAGGTGTTTACTTGTTTACTATAAAAGTCTTAAATTTGATTTGGAACAAACAGACTTCTTCAGGTTCCTCAGGTACCTGATTATATCAACAAACACTGCAAAAATTCAAACCTATCCCCATTAGAGACAGAGTTCCTTAAACTTTAAAAACAGCACACACCACATCAATAAAAAAGGCAATTTCCAAGCTATATCATTTGGTGTTAGATGCAAGAAATGATAATACCTTTCATATCAAGACAAAGTGGGAACATGAAGTGGGGATAAACTTCACAAATAAGAATTGGAAAAAAAAAATTGCAGTGCGTTTGGCCTTTGTCGGCCACCGTACTGGAGAGATCACTGTTGGGAAAATGTCATAAGATTTTTTTGCTCACCTTACCAAGGTAAATACAGAACTAAAAATGCTGAATGTTGGAGGAAATGTTATGTGTCGGACGCAGCCCGGAGAACCGACCAGCGTTTGAAGGACCCAGTATAAAATAAGCAGAGCACGGTACAAAGGATAACAGAGTTTAATGAACATAACAGTGCTGTGAAAAAATATAAAAGTGCGCGGTCTGGCGTGGTGGTTTTTGCGGTGCGCTCCCAGCAGCGCCAACGGTCCGGAGCCAGAACCAATTCGGACCCAAGGACCCCGCCGCCACCCCCCAGGTGGCCGCGACAAACCGAGTCTGTGAAAGAAGGAATCATTATGTGAGTCCACACTCAACACACAGAGAGAACGCTCAAAGGTGTACAAACAGCAAACACTTACTGGCTTAATTACAAATCAGCTTCCCACCCTGCAGGCATAGAACACCCTGTTCACAAAACTCCACTGCAGTGGAAGCTGATTTAAACGACCAACATACAGCTCAATATAATAAGGTGTGAGGGACACCACATTTACTGACTGTATAAATGCTAGTCACAAAATCTAACGTACCTCAGGAAGTGTGCTGACGAGCGTGAGACCTCACCCCCTCCTCTTTCACAGACCATGCATCAAACCTGGACGTTCTCTGCATCCACTGATGATGAGATGGCTCCCGAGACGACGATCTCACCCGTCTGGTCACAAGGTCGAGTCTCTGGCAAATACACACTGTGTACTCCAGTCTTAAATGCCACCATGTTCCAATCCATTGTAGATGCACCACAGCTGTGAGTCCTGACGAGCCGCAGGTGATCAGCCTCAGGTGATCAGGGTGAGGTCCTGATAAACTCAGCTACACAGCCACTCAGTCCCAAATGCAAGCCACCTGGAAGGAAAAACAAAAGACAGGACAGAAAACAGAAACAAAAGGCAGCCAGGCCCTCCCAGCCACACAACAGGAAATCTGGATGTATGGAGTCAAATCAGTTCGATATTTTCTGGGAATGCCCTTTATTGAATCATTATTGGTCAGAAATACAACTAACAGAATTGTAAAAGAAGGTTTCAAAGTACAAATTTCAAATGATTTTATGAATATGTATGAGACATCAAAAACAACAAAGTTTATCAGTTTGAACATTAAATATCTTGTCTTTATGGTGTATTCAATTGAATATATGTTGAAGAGGATTTCCAAATCATTGTATTCTGTTATTTACATTTTACACAATGTCCCAACTTCATCACAATCTGATCAAGAATCGCACAGCTGTAACAAAGGAAATCCACCAAATGATTGATGAGATGATGGACAAAGAGCTGAAAAGTCTATTGTTCTTAAGTTCAGAAAATTGGTGGAATACCATCTCTTCAACTTTTTACAAGGTGGATATGAGACAAAGGATTGCATGAACATCATGTGAAATGTTAAGGAAATTCACTGAGCTCCAGCTGAGATCTATAGCTCTGAATAGACACAGCCACTCAACAATGGACTTAGAGTGATATCCCATCTTGCCATGACTTATAGAGTACATCTCTTGGATGCTCCTTAACACATCATCATTGATGTAATCTGGGGTCATTGGGTGTTTGGGTCTTTCAACATCATATACCCTTGCCCTGGCGACCCAGCCATAGTTGGTCAGAAAAGGCTTGTGTTCAGGTGGCATTTGCTACTCCTCATGGATTTTCATGTCCTGATCCATAGCCATCTCGAGGATATCTCTGCTTCCTCTGTGCTGTCTTATTAATCAGATAATTAGTTCTGAAGAATGTGTGAGGACAGACACATAGATCCAGAGTGAGGCAAGGTTTAAAAAAAAAAATGGAGAAAATACTTCTTCTCTGCTATTGCTGTGATTCAGTTCATCAGAATTTGAAGAAGTAAGAGAGAAATAACAGCAAAAACACTGACCTAATCATTATGTATGTGTTAGAAATTAAAATGAAGCCTTACCAAAACACAATTTTACAGAATAAATAGATACAAACATGAAACATAATATTGGTCTGAAAATTATTTACCTCTTTCACACATGCACTGAGAAAATGTTTCTGCTGTTTACCTTGATGACTCTATGTTAGAACAAGCAGTAAGCAAAATCCATGACAAGCTGTTGGAGCTATTGATTTCTTCAGACACTGGCAACACTCCCAGAGAGGCTCTTGTGAGGACACGTATCACTTTACAATGGCAAATAAACTTTCAACAAGAAAACCTACAGGCAGATTCTGTTAAATATTACACAAAATGTGAGCAGTTGATATACGATTGACAAAAACAAACAAACATACAGAATTGCCTGACTGGTCAAGGTGTTGCAATCTGTTATTTAATTAACAAGCTGAAACAAAATAGTGTCTAGCTGATCTTGGTTTTCCATCGTGATGTCATATGCTTCTGCTGCAGAACCTTGATACTGATCCGGATCACTCCCATCATCCAACATTAACAGGGTCTTCCTTTGTACAATAGCCACATGCGATTTAAAGTTTATCAAGATCCATCAAACAGATTTGATATGATCCTGAAAATGGTGAAAATTTAAGAAATGATCCAGAATTGGGATCTTGATCCTGAGTCACTCCAAAATTTAATGGAGTCTTCCATGCCCTCATATAATATCTGTGGTGAAAACCTTGTCTAAATCTGTGCAGTAGTTTTGATGTAATCTTTAAAAGCCTATAAAGTGAACTCCTGAACCTGAATCCGAATTCGGATCACCTCGAAAATTCAGTGGAGTCTTACATGGCCTAATATCTATCTGTGGTGCAAATTTGGTGAGAATACATGAAGTAGTTTTGCCGTAATCCTTCAAAGCCTATATAAAGTGTAATCAAGATCCAGAAATTTTGATCCAGATTCCAGATCCAGATCACCTCCAAAATTTAATGGAGACTTCCATGGCCTAATATCTATCTGTGGTGAAAATTTTGTCAAAATCTGTGTGATAGTTTTGACGCAATCCTGCTAACAGTCAGACAGCCAGACAAATAAATAAACACTGATGATTTTATTCCATCCTTGGCAGATGTAATAATACATGTAATACAGAGTTTTTCTAAGCCAAGTGAATGGCACTATTTCCTCTTACATTCACCATGTGCCCTCTTTTACCCCAATGCCAATTTAATGATGAAAGTCTATCAAAAATTGTTGTGAATTCTCTGACTCTGTTGCTACATTTATAAAAGTTAAAAAAAATCAGAAAGCTCATGTTGCAAAAGGCCTTTCACAATAAAGCAGTTTAGTATAAAAGAAGGATAAGCATTGCTGCAGTCTTTTACTGTGAAAGTCACCATGTCATCTTTGTTCCATGTGACCATTTCTGACTTGACAGAGCTTAACCAAGTTCATCTACTATCAGTTGTTTCCTTAATCCCTTATCCTACTTTGGTTCAATGAAGCCCTGATGCTTTCTGTGAGCTTTGTTAATTTTCCCCTCAATGCACACTACAGGTGCGATCAGCCAGGCTGTCTGTCTGATCATATGACCGCTCAGTTGACAATCCAAACAGCTGGACACAGAGGGACGTTAACTCTTGCGTTGCCTGCTCTTTAAACCAGGAATTAAATATTTTACCAGACAAAACACAATCTATTTGATCCATCATTTCCAACACAGACTGTCACATCATCAGGCATCAATTTCATATCATAAGAATAATAAGGGGAACTTTATTAATCCCGAAGGAAATTGTTTTGCTAGAATGCCGAAACAGTTACATTAAACTGTTTTTTCTTTTCTATTTTTTCTTTTTTTATTACAATGAGAACTGAATCATTACCAGATTGTCTTACATTTACACAGTACATTAATTGTTCTTAGAATGTTCTGTGCTCTCCCTTTAATTTGTCCTTAGACATTTTTATTGATTTATGGACATTTGCACATTTAATTCGTTCTGCTGCTGTGTGAGCACAATGTGGTCTCACACCTCTAACATGCTCATAATGTGTTCATGCGCATGCACATGAGCGTGCATGAAACCATCGCTGTGGCATCGTTCACGCCTGTCCAACCGTGTGTGCCTCCCCACAGTAGGTGGAATTTCTGGCCGTTTGCCAAATCTTTTTTTTTTTTTTGCTCTTTTTTGGGTGGTTCCTGCTTCTTTTGTCCCAACTTCGTGTTATGTGTGAAGGGGTCCTAAACTGTGTTTATTTTTTTATGTTGCCACCTATCTCTGTCATGCTGTGCATTTTCATAATAACTATACTGCCAGTTTATAACAAAGAAATACAGCTTATTATCACATAACTATAAATGATATGCCAGTATGACTGGATAAAACACTAAAGAATAAATAGCAATACACCCTTTTCGCGGACGGGTAATATTTTTCATACCACCTGAGTAATCAGCCAATCCGGACAGCGGCGTGGCGCCACGACGAAGAGGCACGGTCAGAGGAACTGTGAAATACTGGTGAGTCACTATTAATAATTTCTTACGTGTCGAACCTCGTAAGTTGATCATTCAAATTAAATTTGTTAGTTCTAAATGCCATCATAATTATTTATAGGAAAACGTTCTATTTTTTTTCCTACTAAGGTTTGAACTTTGTGTTTACACAGGAGAGAAAAGTCAGAAAATGTTAATGCCTGTTTGAGAAAAGTGTATAAAGTGTGTAGTGAGGGGTTTTACAGCCTTAAAACATCTATAATAATTGTAAAAAATAACGCTGACTACTTCGCGGATTTTGTCTATTGCGGGTTATTTTTAGAACGTAACTCCCGCGATAAACGAGGGACCACTGTATATGATAAAATCATTATCAAGCTGTTCACCAATGAATATGGTTTTTTACACCCTTCAGAAAACCATACAACATTTATCATTTATTAGGTATACGATAAAATCGTTATCAAGTTGTTTTACCAATTAATATGGCTTTATACACCCTTCAGAAAAACATACAACATTTATCATTTATAGGTATAAGTTGTTTTACCAATGAATATGGCTTTATACACCCTTCAGAAAACCATACAACATTTATCATTTATAGGTATATGATAAAATCGTATCAAGTTGTTTTACCAATGAATATGGCTTTATACACCCTTCAGAAAACCATACAACATTTATCATTTATAGGTATATGATAAAATCGTTATTAAGTTGTTTTACCAATGAATATGGATTTATACACCCTGAAGAAAACCATATGAACAACTTGATAACTGATAATATTCAAATTTGATCCTGTAATTTTTGACATGGATATTTCATAGGCCCTAATAGAAACAGTAACAGTTAGCGCCCTGTACTGGTCATTTTGGGGGTTTGAGATATATGAAACAAATTTATTAATGTGATTTTTCACAGCATTTGTTCATGAATCTGATCATAAATTTGAGGTTCATATGAAAACACATTTGTTGCTGTAGTTGTTTGTACTTTGTTGCAAGTATAAAATCCTGCAGTGGGGAATCCTGGTTTGGTGTGAAATATGTTACTGAAGGCACCCAGCACACCCCGTTAACCCAGATTACATCAACTGAGTGTCAGCTGTGTTCACCTGTCTGCACCACGGGGACCGATGGGGCCAACGGGAGAACCTCACACTGTCATAGCAGTGTGTGTTTGTGTGTGTGTGTGTGTGCACGTGTGGTTGCCTTCACCTCTGCATGTGCGCATCATGGTTTTTAAGTGGAAATACTGCATGTGAGGAGGACTGACAGCAGAGAGGAGTTATTGTGATGCTGTCGCTCAGGAGGAAGGGCAGAGATTCCTCCTCTGATGAAATAAAGGTGAAATATACTCAACAAAAATATAAACGCAACACTTTTGGTTTTGCTCCCATTTTGTATGAGATTAACTCAACGATCTAAAACTTTTTCCACATACACAATATCACCATTTCCCTCAAATACTGTGCACAAACCAGTCTAAATCTGTGATAGTGAGCACTTCTCCTTTGCTGAGATAATCCATCCCACCTCACAGGTGTGCCATATCAAGATGCTGATTAGACACCATGATTAGTGCACAGGTGTGCCTTAGACTGCCCACAATAAAAGGCCACTCTGAAAGGTGCAGTTTTGTTTTATTGGGGGGGGATACCAGTCAGTATCTGGTGTGACCACCATTTGCCTCATGCAGTGCAACACATCTCCTTCGCATCATCCGTGAAGAGAACACCTCTCCAAAGTGCCAAACACCAGCGAATGTGAGCATTTGCCCACTCAAATCGGTTACGACGACGAACTGGAGTCAGGTCGAGACCCCGATGAGGACGACGAGCATGCAGATGAGCTTCCCTGAGACAGTTTCTGACAGTTTGTGCAGAAATTCTTTGGTTATGCAAACCGATTGTTCCAGCAGCTGTCCGAGTGGCTGGTCTCAGACGATCTTGGAGGTGAACATGCTGGATGTGGAGGTCCTGGGCTGGTGTGGTTACACGTGGTCTGCGGTTGTGAGGCTGGTTGGATGTACTGCCAAATTCTCTGAAACGCCTTTGGAGACGGCTTATGGTAGAGAAATGAACATTCAATACACGAGCAACAGTTCTGGTTGACATTCCTGCTGTCAGCATGCCAATTGCACGCTCCCTCAAATCTTGCGACATCTGTGGCATTGTGCTGTGTGATAAAACTGCACCTTTCAGAGTGGCCTTTTATTGTGGGCAGTCTAAGGCACACCTGTGCACTAATCATGGTGTCTAATCAGCATCTTGATATGGCACACCTGTGAGGTGGGATGGATTATCTCAGCAAAGGAGAAGTGCTCACTATCACAGATTTAGACTGGTTTGTGAACAGTATTTGAGAGAAATGGTGATATTGTATATGTGGAAAAAGTTTTAGATCTTTGAGTTCATCTCATACAAAATGGGAGCAAAACCAAAAGTGTTGCGTTTATATTTTTGTTGAGTGTATTAATCCACCTCCTTGCTGCTAACGTTACCCCACAATGACACATATGAATCACATTTTGTGACTGTCATTTCACTTTACTATGTAATTTCTCTGAGTGTTAAAATATTTGCTCTCTCTCTCTCTCTTTTCCCTCCATTCTAAATCATTTTTTAAACACGTTTGCTTTCTTTCCTACGTGCACTGATCATATCCTCCCTCATTCCTCTCTGATCGTCATCACTTATTGAAATGGTCTAATTATGCAGTTCAGAAATCTCACTGCACCATCTAAAAATAATATAAAAAACTGTTTATTGCAAAATGAAAATATAATCTACTTCTGTTTCTGTCAAATTGATCCTGTGCTGTTGCTATAACTTTGTCTTCACTAAATGCCAATATTAATGTCAAATTGCAAAATAGTACATTATAAAAAATGAACATGAGCAATCTGGCACACAAGGTTACATTAAACCAGACTGTCTCAAAGAGTGGTTTGCGGTTGAGACACCAGCCACCCTCCTGAGGAAGCCCATTTCGGCCACTTGTACTCGCAAATTAGTTCTTTCGGTCATGACCCAACCGTCATGACCATAGGTGAGAGTAGGAACTAAGATTGGGTCAGCTCCCTTTTCATCACAACAGTATGGCAGTACAAATGCAATAACGCCCCTGCTGCTCTGATTCTCAGGCCAATCTGACACTATATTGTCTGCTCACTCATGAACAAGACCCTGAGGTACTGGAACTCCTCACTTGGGGAAAAACCACGTTCCCTACCCGGAGTAGGCAATCAATCAGTTTCCTGCTAACCATAAAATAAATGGAGCATAAATCTTTCTAAATATAGAACAGGGAAAATATGTAAATCAAATATATAACAGGTTTAAGAGCAATGTAATAGTATACAAATAATGGATGTTTTTTTTCATTCTTTAAATGGTACGAATATTTCATGAGGTGAAACATGGAATGTACCATTCAACTTGGCTTTGCCTCATTGAATGGAACATACCATTCAACTCAGCTTCAACCTCATTGACTGGTATGTTCCAGCTTTCACCAAATTAAATATTCATTCCATTGAAAGAATGAAAAAAAAAAACATTCATTATTTGTTTTATATAACGGCAGAAATAGATCCTTGTCATTTGATATTTTATTAATTTATAGACAACAGAGAAGGGACTTACATTTTGGCATTCCACTAGTGCTTAACAGTCCAACACAAACTTTAAATTAGAGTCCAAAATTGTGACGATGGAGTCAATGATGCCGTGCACTGACTTTGTGTACTTCTAAAAAAAAAAAAAAAAAAAAAAAAAAGACTTTGTGTAGTACCTCAGTCCAGCGAAAAATCACATCATAAATTAGTCCAGCTCTTCAAACTTCATCCTCTTCATCCTAACAGCTCTTCTTGCCCCCAGATGGCTTACAGCAAGCATAGTGGCTTTGTTTTTTTTGTGTTAGAAGAATTAGCAGCATCAATTCTCTCCTTAAAATTGTCCTCCATCAGCAAAACAAACTCTACTATTTTAGCTAAACACCGCCCCATGTAGTGTGAGCATGCACAGTGGTCAGGGCGTGCAATAAATAGCACATTTCATATAGCACCAACACTGCACCCTAAAAGGAATTACATAACGGCTGAGTGGATCCTTGTAATTGAATTGGTGCTTTGTATGTCACATGACATGGATTATTCAACCCATTTGTGTTGCATTGGATTGAGAGTACAATTTGGTTCCATTTAGAGTGCAAATTTGGTTCTATACATTTGGTACCATTGCACTCTGCACACACACACACACACACACACACACACACACACACACACACACACACACACACACACACACACACACACACACACACACAATGCACGTGCATACACACAAAACAAATCCACTGCACTGTAAGCCATCTAACATGATTTTTTTTTCTGTACTGATGAAATGCAGTCTTTTTTTTTATTGGTAGTCCATGTGCTCACAAGTGCCTTCCCGCTTGTGTGAGCATGCACTGCGCACCGCGCGCATGCTCACACAAGCCGGGTGGTGCTTTAAAACAAACATGGTGGAGTTTGTTTTGCTGAGAGATGATGATTTGATGCACGGCGTGGTGGACTTCATCATCAGAATTATTTTTGGTCTCCTTTTTAAAGTTTGTGTTGGGATTGTTGATGTCAAAGCAGCAGTGACACACAAAAGCTGGATTAATTTCTGACGTCATTTTTTTCACTGCACTGAGGAGGTACCAAAATGTAAGTCCCTTTTCTCTTGTTTGTAAATTAATATAATATAAAATGACAAGGATCTATTTTAGTCGTTATATAAAATAATGAATGTTTTTACATTTTTTCAGTGGAACAAATATGTAATTCGGTGAAAGATGGAACACACCATTCTTGTTGAATGGCGTATTCCAGCTTTCACCTCATAACACAACGACAAATGCCATGAATAATCAATGTCACATTACATACAAACCACCAATCAAATGACAAGGATCCAAATACAAAATACCAAAATACAAAAGCATACAAAACGGCAAGTGTCAGCTTTACGCAGTTTGTCTGTGATTGAAGTTCTAAACATGCACACACGCACGCATGCAGACCTTCTTGTCTTTTCTGCATTATGCCACAAGCAGGTGCTTTTGTTTTTACACACCCACAAACAGAGTGGTGGAAGACATCAAATGCACTATTCTTTTCACTCATGGCAACGGCAACATGACACTTAAGCAAACTTGACGAAACAAATTAAACTACAACAACACAATAAATCAATTACACAAATAACACGGTTAAACTAACATGAACCACAATGACATAGAAAACCCCAAAACCCGAACCCTCATGGTGCATTGCAGCACAAAGTCCATTCTTTACTGTTGTTAGCTAATATCGCTATTTTCTCCAAAAAATATTAGTCCTGTCAACTTTCCATTTTCACCACGTTCATCCTTGACCAAAAATACATAGGCATACCAAATGGCAAATGTCAGCTCTCCCCAGTTTCTCCGTGATCGACGTCATACCCACACACGCACACACACACACACACACACACACACACACACACACACACACACACACACACACACACACACACACACACACAGTTGGCTATTATAAAATAAGCCATTATGAATTCTGAAGCATACTAATTTTTTTTAATTGTGCCAATTAAAAAAAGCTACTAAAGCTACTAAACTTTATTTTTTTCTGCAACAAACACAGGTGATGACAAAATATTGATCATTTGTGCTGATGTACATGCAAGTGATCAATGTCTGTGTGTGTGTGAGTGTGTGTGTGTGTATATATATATATATATATATATATATATATGGTGTCTCAAAAAATGTACCCAAAAGTATTTTTGACAGCACACAAAAAACAATCAATATTATCAGACATTTTCTGCATGACCATGTGTCCGAAGCATGTCATTTTTCTCCCCAGTGCACAGTTTTTAGTTCAGTCTTTCCTTTGTGATGTTTTAACCCTTTATCTTTTACACCACATGATCAATGTAACCTCCTCGTCTGAAGTTTCCTAAGTAACAAATCATCCATCTCCAGTTTTCCAGAAAACCACCAAGCAAAGTTAAGTCTCCTTGCGATTTTCTGGGGAGTTAGTTCGCTCTGAGACTGAATTTTGTATGGAAAGAGATGCAAGTCAGCCCTTAGGATGTGTTGCACTGAACTTGACAATTTTTGTTTTCTGAATTAGACTCAACTGCTGCATTTTTCCTTGACTTTGTCTTTGTGTCTTGCAGAACAAACTTTAGGGTTCCTGAAATGAGATAAAAATGATTATTTTGCAGTAAACCCATTTCCATATTTCAGAGTACTTTTGGGTACTCCATGATTGGGTACATCATGGAGTCATCTGAAATTTTTATCTTAGGTGCATGTCCACTGTGAGAGACATAATCTAAAAAAAAAAAAAAAAAATCCGGAAATCACAATGTATGATTTTTTTTAAATAATTTATTTGTATGTTACTGCTGCAAATAAGTATTTGAACACCTACCAACCAGCTCACACAGACCTTTTAATTTTTCTTTAAGAAGCCCTCTTATTCTGCACTCTTTACCTGTATTAATTGCACCTGTTTGAACTTGTTACCTGTATAAAAGACACCTGTTCACACACTCAATCAATCACACTCCAACCTGTCCACCATAGCCAAGACCAAAGAGCTGTCTAAGGACACCAGGGACAAAACTGTAGACCTGCACAAGGCTGGGATGGACTACAGGACAACAGGCAAGCAGGTTGGTAGAAGACAACAACTGTTATGATTATTTATTAGAAAGTGGAAAAAACACAAGATGATTGTCAATCTCCCTCGGTCTGGGATTCCATGCAAGATCTCACTTTGTGGGGTAAGGATGATTCTGAGAAAGCTCAGAACTACACAGGAGGACCTGGTCAATGACCTGAAGAGAGCTGGGACCACAGCAGGGCAGGAAGGTCCCCCTGCTCAAGCCAGCACATGTCCAGGCTCGTTTGACATTCACCAGTGACCATCTGGATGATCCAGAGGAGGCATGGGAGAAGGTCATGTGGTCAGATGAGACCAGAATAGAGTTTTTTGGAATCAACTTGACTTACCAGTATGAGAACAACCCCAAGAAATCCCAACCGTAAAGCATGGGGGGTGGAAACATCATATTCTGGGGGTACTCTTCTGCAAAGGGAACAAGACGACTGCACTGTATTGAAGGGAGGATGGATGGGGTCATGTATTGGGAGATTATGGCAAACAACCTCCTTCCCTCAGTAAGAGCATTGAAGATGGGTCATGGCTGGGTCTTCCAGCATGACAATGACCCCAAACACACAGCCAGGGCAACTAAAGAGGGGCTCTGTAAGAAGCATTTCAAGGTCCTGGAGTGGCCTGGCCAGTCTCCAGACCTGAACTCATTAGAACTTCTTTGGAGGGAGCTGAAACTCCAAACATGAAAGATCTGGAGAAGATCTGTATGGAAGAGTGGACCAAAATCCCTGCCGCAATGTTTGCAAACCTGGTGAAAAACTACAGGAAACGTTTGACCTCTGGAATTGCAAACAAAGGCTACTGTATCAAATATTAACATTGATTTTCACAGGTGTTCAAATACTTATTTGCAGCAGTAACATACAAATAAATTATTAAAAAAATCATACATTGTAAAGGGACCCCTGTTTTCTATGGTGTCCACTTCTGACTCATTGGTCCAACGAACCTTCTGCCTGAAGGACAGTGGCATTATTGAAGCTTCACAGTAAAATCACCAGTGTAAAACTAACACTGACAGTTAGAGTGGGACCATATTTTATAGAGTTGGAAATGTGTTTATTAATTCATTTTTATTTAAAGATTCATCAAATTTTTTTTATAAAAACAATTTTTTAAACACCTGATATTATTCCCTTTTTGAAAAAAGTTTATCATCTGATCTCTTTAATGTAATCTATTGCATTGTTGCCATGGTGAAGTTTGTAAAACCAAAGTCTGATTTCCACCTTGGTGCACAACACATGTATCCTTATTCTCTTCTTTTCTCACATATTATGATTTTCTACAGAAAATGAGTGACTTTACCAGCGTGTATTTTAAGAGTAGTCCACCAAACCTCTGTACTAGATTACTTTATAACATAACACTCCAGATGGGCAAGGTGTTTGCCATCACAATCGTAAATCACACTGCACTCCTCTTAGATTTCAGGAGGGTGAGCTGTGGTTCACTGACTGAGCAGAGAAGGGCGTGTGTGTGTGTGTGTGTGTGTGTGTATGTGAGAGAGAAGCTCAGATAGGTCGTTTGATCTGAATCATTGTGACCAGTGTAAGTGTGTGTGTCTCCTATCAGTGTGTCCTCGATCGCTCTCACTGTATGGGGTACTTTAGTCTGTTCACTCACTGGCACAAGGAGGTGCATGCACACACACACACACACACACACACACACACACACACACACACACACACACACACACACACACACACACACACACACACACACACACACACACACACACACACAGCACCAGTTTTTGATGTAAACTCGAGTGGACGAGGGGTCCCTTCACCCACTCCACTGAAGTGTTTCCCCTCTTTCTTTTCCCCCTTCATCTTCCCTCCCTGTGACACTTTTTAACGGCTTGTCACGCAACCCTTTGTGTGCACACACATGGACACACATCGTGTCGTGCTCTGCAACTTTGTCAAGGGAGAACCACTTAAGCACGCTCGTACACACACACACACACACACACACACACACAAACACACGTCTGAATCGTTTATTCCAGACCTTTACCACTTAAGATGGCGTTCTTCACCATCTCGTGACCTCCTCTCATCTCTGTGACTTGTCTGCTCTTGTGTGTGTGTGTGTGTGTGTGTGTGTGTGTAACTGCGGTGGGTCTGGCAAAGGTGAATTAGCACGGTGACCCACTTTAGTGCCAGAAGACACATCAGTGAAGCATTACAGCGATAACTTTGCTTCCGTCCAACATCAAATCCGCTTTGAGACATTGATGTAACTGTTAATAAAATATGGGGGTAAAAGCTCACCTCCATATAATGATTATTAAAAAAATAATTTGTTAGCAGGTTTTTTTTCAAAATAAATAAAATAATAATTAAAACAAAAACTATCTCAATGTAACCTTATGTTACATTGTATACCAGTTTGTTAAATTTATATTAAAATTTGGATACAATTGTTTCTGGAACATGATTATTACCTTCCACTAAAGTCTCTGGACCTTCAACCTTACAATAGGGGAAAAAGATTGAGGAAAAAAAAGAGGAATTCCAACACCGCTCAGTGTCGGAAAATCACATAATTATTTTTTAGAAAATGCATTCGTGAAATACACTTGTACCTCAAAAAAGAACCTTATTTCTTCTGCGTGTTGTGTTGATATTGTCGAAAAATGGCTGAAGTCGTAATTGCTTCAGAAAATTTTCTATACAATGGTTTTGACTTCATGTAGAAGAAATATACTGTAAAATAGAGATGTTATGAAAAAGTAATGACCTGCCAAAATAACAAATATGGAACTTCAAAACAAAATTCAAGGTAATCACTGGGGAAATAAGAATAAACATGTGAAGTTAGTTTTTTAAATGTTGTACTTATAGTTTATATATAATAACATATTTTACTAAAACTAGGAATGATTAAACCTACTGTTTGTGATTGATTCCATTTCATAATGGAGTTGATGTAAATGAATGGGACGCTCTTGGATATTTTATTTTATTTTATCTAAACAATGATATAAAAGAACTCATTTGTAACTTGTAATGCACCAGATGTTTTCAGGCTGTTGTCAAGTTTCTTGCCAGATTTAAATAATAATGGAGACACTTGTACTGAGTGCATGAAACACAAATTCAAAATGGATGAAACCTGTTTCATTCACTACTCCTTGTTGCCTGGTGAGCATTTTGCATTTTTAACATTTACATTAACATTTACATTAGTCAACCAGATCACCAGTAATTTTGTGGATTTTTACAGACAGTACAAATTATAGGGTTGATGTGAATATTTATAAGATGTGTGTGAGTGTGTGTGTGTGTGATGAAAGCAATTTTGCTGTTTTCTTGATTTACACAAAACGTGGCCTCTAATAGACACCCATAAATTTTATCAGAATTTAACAAAAAAAAAAAATTAACTCCTACTGCTATTACTAATGATATTTTTAACAAATGGACATTGAGAGATGGTGTGTTTTGAGCCTCAGATAAGGCACTCTGGTAAGTGTCCTTGTTGTTAGTATTGTTACCACTTGAACTGTTTGTCCGTGTGTGTCTGTGTGTCTGTCCATTACACCGCCTCTTGAATGTGATCAAAGCCAACTGGGTTATGATTCAAATGCACATTCTCCATATCTGTTTCTCAGATGAGTCTGACTTTGAGTTTGCTTTGATCCCTTTCAACCTCGGCCATTCGACAACTGAAAATTTGTTTCTGAAATGAACAGAAGTTACACAGGCCCACAAACTGAATGCACTAAGTTTCCTCTCCTTCTGCATTATAGCCGCTGTTTTGCTGTGGCTAATTGCTGGCAGCTAATTACAGAAAGTCTGTAAGTGTCCTTCTCAACCACACACAAACAACTTTTCCTGTACTTTTAAATACATTTTGACGAGAAGTGTGTGTGTGTGTGTGTATGTGCTCGTGTGTGTGGTTGCACACCGAGGGAGGAGGGACGGGAGGGAAGCAAACCGGTGTTGCGTGTCTTGTTCGGCTCGTTTGGCTGACAAACTGCTTTTAGCGTTTAATTATCCATAGCTCTGTGATTAATAGGTTTTAATTACTGTAACCCATGGCAACCTGAAATATGCACAGGTCTCCAAACGAGGTCAGCCTATCAAAACTCCACTAAAAAAATCAAAGGTGACAAAGGCAAACAAATAGAACATTAAAGGGAAAAAAACAAGACGGTAACATGAAGCCTCCCCACTAAAAGTTATTATTCATCATCACACTCAAATTGACAACTGCATGAGATACGACTCCACAATTTGATTATTTTACTGCAAATTGAACTGCTTATGAAACCTCTCCAAATAGAAAAGAGCATTTGACCAAAGCTTCACAAATGTATATGGTAAATTAATGCAAAAATTAAACAAACACACACACATTTCTAGATGCGCTTGTGCAGACTCACGTTAGACTGAATTTAAAAACTCAATCTTAATTCTAAGTGCAAATGACACAAACTACCATGTAGATGTAGTAACAGACGGGAGAATTCTGACACTCAGGGAGACTAACAGAAAAAAAAAAATACTGCCCCACAACCAACAGAGAACAGTGGAGGTTCGCTGCAACAAAATATTATTGCTGTGACAATATTTCGCTGTACAGAGCCCTGGAAGTGTCATCGCAAAATGTTTTGCATGTGGAGAGAACGTGTGCACGTTTTATTATATTGTGCGCACGTTTTATTATATTGTGCACACATTTTATTATATTGTGTGCACGTTTTATTATATTGTGCACATGTTTTAAGCATTGTTTCATTAAAACAAAGGCACAATCTACTTAAACGTGGCCACAATTTGTAAAACGTGCATTCAATATTGTGGTGACACATAAATGTTGGCTATGAGCCAACAAACCAGCAGACACTGCAACACATTTCCCCATTAGAAATGGATCTGGTCAATGTGTATCATCATGGTTTGGGTGCACAAGGACATACAGAGAACTCCAGCTGCCCAGCATGACATCATCTGGAGTTTAACCACATTAAAAAGGATGCTGTGGGCGAAGCATCTCCCCGTCGTGACAATGACAATTTAGGTCATATTATGGACTTCATTTTAAACGAAAGGAAAACGTGCACTCGTTTTATTAATACGAGGTCTCAATTAAAAGAAAATGTGCGCACGTTTTATTAATTCGAGGGCTCGATTAAAGGAAAACGTGCACACGTTTTATTCATTCGAGGGCTTGATTAAAGGAAAACGTGTGCACGTTTTATTAATTCGAGGGCTCGATTAAAGGAAAACGTGTGCACGTTTTATTAATTCGAGGGCTTGATTAAAGGAAAACGTGTGCACGTTTTATTAATTCGAGGGCTCGATTAAAGGAAAATGTGCACACGTTTTATTAATTCGAGGGCTTGATTAAAGGAAAACGTGCACACGTTTTATTAATTCGAGGGCTTGATTAAAGGAAAACGTGTGCACAAATCATCATGGCCATTAAAACGTGCGCACAAATTATCACGGCCTGAAAAATGTGCGCACGTTTTATTAATTTGAGAGCACATTTTATTCATTTGTGGGCTCAATTAAAGGAAAACGTGCACACAAATTATCATGGCCAGAAAAAAAAATATCACTTTAAGTGACCTCTCCCGGGTTCCGTATCGCTGAGAGACAGTACCTGCATATGCACCCTGTGACTGTATCTTCAAATTCTGTGTATCATTTGATCAATTAATATATATAATGATAGTGCCACAATTAAATGAATGTAATACTATAAATATATATAAAATTAATTCTGAATGACTGTAAATGCACTATATATATATATATGTGTGTGTGTGTGTGTGTGTGAAATGTTTAATTTCTGACTTTTCTTTGTATTTTACTCAATACTTTATTATTATTATTAGAGCTTTTCCATGCAACATATTTAAGCCATTGTAAGATGAAAACTATTTTTGCTTCTTCTTTTTTTGTGTGTGTGAGAGAAAGGCATGGTACATGGGTGTGCACTCTTTGAATACATCTTCAAATTCTATGTACTGTGTGCTCAATTAATATATTTAATGATGGTGCCACAATGAAATGAAAGTCAATTCATATAAATCTAATTATTCAGGCTTTTCTCTTTTATTTTACTAAATACTGTTATATTCCACTTAAGGATCACGGGGGAACTTGAGCCTATGCCAGCAGTTATAGGGCGTGAGGTAGGGTACACCCTGGACAAGACCCCAGTCTGTCACAGGGCAACATATAGACAGACAAACACATTCACACCTGCACACATACACACCTACGGTCAATTTAAAGTTTCCTATCCACCTAACCTGCATGTCTTTAGATGTGAGAGGAAACCGGAGCACCCGGAGGGAACCCACGCAAACACGCATGCAAACTCCTCACCAAAAGGCCCCAGACGGGAACCAATCCCATGACCTTCTTGGTGTGAGGCAATAGTGCTAACCAGTAATCCACAGTGCTGCCTATTATTATTATTAGAATTATTAATAATATCAAGATCATTGTCATTATTATTATTATTATTATTTGTTGTAGTAGTAGTAGTAGTAGTTGTTGTAATATTTTGACATTTTTCAGACCACATGGATATCAATAACAAAGCATCTGGGAGTTCACCCAATAAGAAGCACTGTAATAGAATCAATGAAAATGAAAAAATCATTTTGATTTCTTTTAATGATGATGTGAACTCAATTTTGAAAAGCAATATGAAAAGATGTAATTCTGAACATCTGAGTCCGATTTAATTAGGCGTGAACTTTCTTACATAAGACGAGCTTCAAACAGACATATTTATTCTCTGTACAGTTAACACCTTACAAATTTATTTTTTGGCATTTAACATTCTGAGGCTGTGAGCTTTGCTCTAGTTAGTTACATGAAAGGGCAACACTAATGCACACTGGCGCCTGTGTGCCACTCACGACCAGCAGCTCTCCGTTTCTGAGTTGCTAGAGGAAAAATAGCAATTAGAAAGAAGCACAAAAATTGGACTTCATGTGATTGCAAGCGGTAACTCTTCCCATTGCAATCCAATGAATCCAATAAATCCAATAAATCCAATCCAATAAATTTTCATAAGGAACTGGAAAGCTAGTTTTTTTTTCAGTGTGCAAAAGATGCTTCATAACCACAACATCCATAAAATCCATAGGAATGTTGTTACCCCATGGCCATGTGAACATGCTTTCACTTATGGGCATAAGAGGCTGATTAAATGAATTTTTAGATAATAATAATATATAATAAAAAACACTGCCTTACATTCATTTAAAAGCAATAATAAAAAAAAAAACATGTTGCAGCATTTTCAGTTTTCTTCCTGCCTGTGTTGACTTACCTACGCAGGAGTCTCTGTGCTCTTCAAATCCAGCCGAGCACACACACCTCCCAATGGGCACCAGCCACTCGCCCTCGGCACTGCAGTACATTTTGGGTGTGTCCCTCTCCTCGGCATGATCCAAACACTGACCCCTGACCTCTACTAAAGAGGAGGAGTCGGCGCCTGTCACCACGTCAGTGAACACTGCCAAGTTACGGCTGACACCCACACAGCGTTTGTAGTACACCCGCACCGAGGTGAGAGCGATGCAGGCGCCGATGTCCTGGAAAGCCAAATAGAACCCTCGTCTGCTCAGGGGGCCCACGCCACGCACCTGTGGGGGGGATGAGAAGGCTTTGACACCCCACATCACCTTTTATCACATTTCTTGCAATATACATTAAATACTACAACAATAAAATACTGTATGGTCATACACTGCTTACTTAACTGAAATTGGATTTAAGCTCTAACGCTGATGATGATGTTGTAAGGTGGTGTATTATTTTATAATAAAGCATTTTAAAGGTTTTGTCTGTTTAGATTTTTCAGAAAATTGACTTTTTTTTTTTTTACTTATTTGTTGAAATCTCTTTGTTGTAGTTATTATGGCAGTGCAATCAACCTGAGAAATACTCTTAATGGATTTGTTTCGGAAAAGGTCATGGTAATTGGGGTCTGTAATGGAAATCCTGTTGGAGAATGTCTTTGAATGTCTTTGCTGTTCTGTCCTGTGATTACTTGGAGTTACCCAGACATTTTGTCTCAAACAAACAGTTCTGACTGATTATGGCAGCCGTAATACTGCGTACATGGAAATAAATTATGGGGAAGATGCTACAAAACCATTACACATACGGATAAGCCAGTGTGGATTGCCTGAATCTGGATCAGTCTGGGACAATTTAAACAGTTAGAGGAGAGGATAACACAGAGGACAGAGGAAGTGGAAAGAAAGAAGAGTGAAGGTGAACATAACAAACAAAACAGAAATCTGAGAAGAGGGAGCCAAGATAAAATTACGTGAGAAACTTAAGTGTACAGGGAAAAAAGGGAAACTGAAACAGTGTACAGTTGCTGTGAGTTCTAAAAAAAACAACAAAAAACAGCAGGTTTTTCAGAAACTGAATTCCTGCCATAGTGCTCTAGAGCAAAGTGCAGTGGTTAAAGAGTTGAAAAGCATTGACAAATCATTCAGATGGAAAAAAGATGTGAATGTTCAATTAAAAAGTATGTTAATTAAATGTGAACTTCAAGCAATTTGCAAAAGATTCAGCAGGATCAGATGTCTGTTTGGATTCCATGGACAACAACAGCCGGCACATGCTGTTTGAGACAAACGCTCTCCTGGAGACTCTGACAGCGCTCTTATCCAAACCAATTAAATCCAAGAGCTAAATTTAACTATAATTTACAGTTTTTGGTGAACAATCATTATTGTAAAAGTATTTGTAGGCAGGTTTGGTCCTGTTAGACTAGTCATGGGCAGAGTTAAAATGCAACCACCTGATGATAAAGATTACAATTTTTTACCATTATGATAGAAAATATGATAGACCAATATCCTGAGAGTTGTTTATAATTAACAGAGTGGATCAATAGGGAGTTTTCCAGTAAAGGGAAATTTTACTCTGCACTGAAAAAACAACAAAATTTTAAAAAAAAGTTGTTTCAATTGGTAACACATGAATTATTTAAGTGGTTTGAACTTAAGTTAGTAAGTTAGATCAACTCAACTTACAAACCTAAGTTAAAACAACTTAATTCAATTAGATGTTACCAATTAAAACAAATAATTTAAGTTGGTTCAGCTATTCTCTTTTCTTCAGTGTGTGTCAGCTTGACCATGAAAGACATGTTTGGATACAAGGAGAGACAGGTCAACTGAACAAGCACACAAGACTGACTATGAAGGGGAAAAGAGACAGGCACTAGGATGTGGGGTAAGACTAAAGGTCAGAAAGCAAAGATCACATGTACAAACAAATACGGCATCTGAAAAATGATCAGCCTGGCGCATTGTGTTTTTGTTTGTCCGACGGACAAATGTACGAAGTTTGTCTGGGGTCCAGACCTGGACTTATGTCCACCATCTTACATTCCTGGTGCATTTCCTCCTGCTGGGGCGACTCCTCCCCCTCCTCAATCAGCCCGTCTCCAATCCTAACCACAACCTGGATGTCACACATGTTAAGACTTGATCTTTCTGTTCATGATGATGAATTTTAAGGCACCTTGACACTTGCATGCACTTAACCCCCGCACTGCTGCGAAATTCATCATGCCAATGCAACCTGCTGGATGCCACGCTTTGTGCCGCTGGATGCTGTGTTATATAAAATAATTATTTCATAGTGGGTTAATCATTTGCTCTCAGAATTTGGCTGATGAAACCACTTCTAATCACTCCGGAATTACAGAGGAATTATGTACAGCTGCAGCTGTTCTTGTTCACTTCATGAGATGGAGAACACATTTGGAATTGTCTAAAAGGTAGTTATTTTTAATGTTTATATTGTAATGTCTTGGTAAAACTGTTGGATTTTCATTCCTTCTCAGGAGTATCTGTAAAATTATGTTTATTATAGATTTAACATCTCATAATAATCATTCAGATGAGCTGCGCTGTGATGCACTGCACTGATGCAATGACTCGCAGTGGCACACAGTGTTTTTGAATTGTTTGGGCAATGCTAGCATTTAGTTAAAAAAAAAAACAATGCGTGCCAGAGATTTTGAACATTTCAAAATTTTCTTTGCACTCTTGCACAAAGCTGCACACAGTTTACAATGAGTTTACAATGAGTTTACCCTCTGGCATGACCATTTGCATACCAGTGCACGGCTCACATTGTGCAAGTGTCAACGTACCTTAAGACAAATGTTCAGGTTTCTCTCACTCCCGCTTACTATCATTTCGATACAGGTTTGTCTCCACACTGTATCTCACTAAATCTGACTTGCAGGAATGTTAAGATCTTTGGTAAATATCTCGGTGTGACTTCCTGGATGACTTTGAAGTTACAGGAGACCCAGGTGTACTGTACAGCAAGAAAGAACAGGTATACGTATATCATTCACAATGGTTTCTATGGTAACAGCATTGAGTGGAGCTCATTTTGTAAAAGCACATATTAGCTAAAAACACCCACAAAGACAGACATCTTGTTGTGTGGGCCGCCAGAAGAGGAGGTACTGCTGGCCCACCACCAGAGGGCACCCTGTCTGGAGTGCGGGCTCCAGGCACCAGAGGGCGCAGCCGCACAGGAGCAGCCAGGGTGACAGCTGTCACGCATCACCTGCAACAGCTGTTACCAATCATCTGATCAGCAGGGGTACATCAGCAGGACAACGTCTCCACCTCTTTGCCGAGATATCCTTCTACCTGGAAGGTAACATTCTCAGCTGACTGTGTTTCTGACTGTGAATATCTGTTGCTTGTGTGTGCTGGACAGCGGATATTCTGTTTCTTTTTCCAACGAGAGGTGGAGGTAGTTTTCCTGCCGTGTGGATTGCTGGGTGCAAACGCGCCCTCATTTAATTGCTTTTTGTTCCTCGCCAGTAGTACCAGGTCCGACACGCGGAGGCAGTGGCCACCTGGGAGTTCGGGACTTGGCGGCTCCAGTATCCCCGGGGTCTGGTGGCGGAGGAAATCGTGTGGTTCCGGTTCTGCTTTGGACAGACGTCTCCTATCTTCGAGCCTGCCCACACGACATCTTTGTGAATTGACTTTTTGACCATTGTTGTAATCTGTTGTATTTGTTGTGCGCATTCACAACAGTAAAGTGTTGTTATTTGACCTACTCCATTGTCCGTTCATTTGCGCCCCCTGTTGTGGGTCTGTGTACCTACACTTTCCCAACACATCTCTGAATTACAGGAGGCGCCAATCTGTGTGTGGGTTGAAAATATAAACATGATGTGGGCTTGATTAAAAGGCGCAGCCCCAACAATTGGACATTGGAAATGCTTCCTCCTCAGACTGACACCTTTGTATGTACTGATGCTGACCTATCAGCTGACCTGTATGCTTTACAGAGTTTTGCTTCTGTGGATGAGAAACACTGATGGTGTGCTGCAGGTTGTATGGTTTCAAACAATGTGTGGGTGGGGTCAAATGACAAACTATGTTTACCTACACATTTGTTTCCAGATTAAGCTAAATTGGCACATTGTTAGTGAGGCTAGCATTGCTCATATCATCTGTCTAGTACTGGTGCAGTGGAGAGAGAGAATGGGACTATAAAAAACAAACTGGCTATGTGTGAAACAAGGCATCTAATGGACAAAAGAGTTACCCATAATGCTAATGTACATATGTATGAGGAGTTAATACCTGAGTAACCTTTATCTACTGAGACATCCTGGTGACCTCTAATTTATGTGATTGATCTTTGTTGGGGCTCTTTGTTCCTGAGGCCAACTGTTGTATCCATGGAGGTAACCTGACTGATGTTTGCTCCTGAACACAGAGTGTAAAACATGCCAACTATGGGACTACTAGTTTTACTGTATTAATGATTCAACAGACAGATATTTCAATGTCAGAAGCAACAGACTGTTTCTGAACCTCCGTACAGAGCTTTTTGTTTTAATAAAGCTGCCTAATTTCTAACACGACCTTGTCATTTAATATTTTCCACCACAGAGTCTAAGGTTTAGATTTTTTTGCACCAATGGCCAACAAACGTGTCACACAAATGGAGGTGGGACCTGGAATTTTTTAGGGCAAGGTCAAACTGGACAAAGGTCAATCATTGGGCCAAAGTCACTGGGATTAAATGCAAAAATTTAAGATTTTCACTCAGAATTGCACCAAATGTGGCACATATGATATATAGGGGTGCATTCTGGAACTGGCCACCGATTTCCAGTTTGATAAAAGTGAATTATTGGGGCCAAGGTCATGTCTACCTGTCAGATTGTTTACCTTCTTAAGGGCCCCTTCACACATAACACCAAATATGCAGAAACCGGGAGAAAATTAGTGAACCAAAAATGAAATGGGGAACCGCGAAACATTCCGCCTGTTGTTGGGAGGGCCGCACGGTCGGACAGGTGTGCACAATACCGCAGTGACGGTTTCATGCACGCTCATGTTCGCGCTCACGAACACAGTGCGAGCATGTGGAAAAGTCACACACACAGCAGTGGAGCAAAAAAATAAAAAAAATAAAATAATAATAATAATAATAAAACACCACAATTTATAATATTTAATTTCTGTTATAAAGAGCGGAGTTAGCCTCCACCTAGACGCACACCAGGAAGTAATGAAATGACGTGGATTATTGTTCTCCCTTTACTTTTTACATGAATTACCTGATGTGCTCTTCTCATGAAGACATCAGCCGGGCTCTCGTCTCATGAAGAGCCGGCTCTCATGTCATGAATGTATCAGCCCACGTAGGGTGTCCGGCACACAGTGATCCGCTGGTGACCATGTTGCAAATGTGGATAACACTTTATTTGAAGGTATCATCATAATAGTGATATATATCACTGTTATAAGTGTTACATGTTATAAGTGTTACTGTGGTGTTATATCACTATTATGACGATACCTTCAAATAAAGTGTTATCCACATTTGCAACGTGGGGTGTCTGGCACACAGTGATCCGCTGGTGACCACGTTGCAAATGTGGATAACACTTTATTTGAAGGTATCGTTATAATAGTGATATAACACTGTTATAAGTGTTACATGATACAGTCATGAATGTGTCATAAACATTATGTCAATGTCATAAATGTTTATGACTGCTGTCATTAAGTGCAATTTGGTTTTTGTAATGACAAGTTGATATTTTTTGGGTTGTCTTGAATATGACAACTTGACATTAATCAAAGCGACATGACCAGAAGTTGTCTTTGGCCTTTTTGGTCTTCAGTTGTATGCCAACTTGTCAACTTGTCATTACAAAAACCGAATGACACTTAATGACAGCAGTGACATAATGCTGACATAATGTTTATGACACATTCATGACTGTGTAATGTAACAGCTATGACAGTGTCATGTCACTATTATGACAATACTTTCAAGTAAAGTGTTACCCAAATGTGACATGTGTTTTAATTATTACAACGTGGGGAAATCCCACAGTGACACGCGCCTCGCAGTAATTCTGAGCATGGCACGATATTCACCAGCGTTGCGGTGCGCTGACGCTGTGGGTCAGGTGAAATGATATGTTTTAATTTATTCCCACATGAGGACAGCAAGCTGACATCATTATGTGATGTCATATTCTACCAGCCACTACAGGTGCTCCCCAGCTGTGACTTGTGAGCACAGATATCTGAACAGCTGCATGCCACAGGGGGACACGCCCCCTTTGTCCGCGGACATCGCTTTTGTGAGGAAAAAAACAAACAAACACACACCATGAAAAACACTGCAATTTATTGAATCCCTCTTATTGAGTGGACAATGCAAGTATGATCCTTCTGTTCCGCTGTAGATGACCCATGGTCATAGACGTACACTAATGAAATGACATGAATGAAGTAGTGCGTGCTTATCATGTTCACATCTGCTGGCCCAGCGTGTCCAGCGAGTGGTGCACATGTCCAACGAGCAGCGTGCGTTTTCAGCGAACGGCATGGCGAAGGAGAGACACCGCATCATATGGAGCATAACTCATGTGCGTGACATGGCATTCAGAATGACAGCTGAGTGTTCACATGATCAGACGGTCCTTTTCACATGGAGGAGACTGCCAGTGTGCGCGCTGAGCGGCCACTCCAGCCCATCGCAAAGGCGATATGTTTTTATGTATTTCCACATGAGGGCAGCAAGCACACACACGCACCTCACGGCGTACAGTTGTAATGTCATGTCCTTCAAAACATGGTACATGTTCACCAGCTGTGACTCGCGGGTCCAGAGACCTCAGCAGCTGCTGCTGTTTGGGGCCACCTGTTAGTGCAGCGCACAGAAGAAAGTGTCACTCTCTGTTTCTGTGTTCTGTGATCATTCATTTTAGGTATATGTTATGTAATTGTGTGTGTAGTTATTGTAGTAATTATTTATATACCTGTCCTGGCTGTGGTCTCTGTGTTTTTAATGTAACATGTCGTGTGCACTGAGCTGTCATTTCCAGCTGTCAGTGAGTGTCTGGCTGGATATCAGCTGAGAGGTGCCTTGCTGTGCTGTGTGCGCTCAGACGTGGCTGGCCGGTCCCTATGTGAAGTCTGTACATACATATCAGCATTTCATGCATGTGTTGCGTGGGCGGGGGGGGGGGCGCATGCATACCACATGTGTTGCGGGGGGCGTGGGGGTAGGCATGACACATGTACACACGCACGATACACATGCACACCAAGTGTTGAGATGGGGTGACATTCTGGCACACCACATGTGTGTTGCTAGATTACACCACACTCATGTGGCACAGCTCGAATGTGGTCACCTGCTGTCTACTATCCGGGCACTTAGAATAGCCATGCCTTTTCTAAGTGCCCGGCGAGCAGTGTTAGATGTTTATATGTGGCACCTGGAATTTGGCAGATACCTGAGAGACGGGTCGAATGGGCACTTGCATGGCAATCACTGTCTTTCACCTGCTTGTGCGCACGAATGGTTGCGGTGATAGCAGTATGAGGCATTTTTCATGAGTGGCATGCAATTCCTCCTTGTTGCACCGATCGGCTTCAATTGTGTTATGTGTGAAGGGGCAACCTGGTCTCACGGCAAGTCGTGATTCACCAGCACGAAATATACATTAATTTATTGGTTCGTGATATTGTGACGAAAAGCACCTCATTTTCATCATGGCAGCACAAATTCATTCTAATTCATTCCGTGATGGTTGCACAATATTAAAAGTGAAGTGGGGGGGTCGGGGTGGTTATGGTTAGGGTGTGGGGAAAGAGGGAGATTAGGTTATGGTTAAGGTTAGGGTTGGGGGTAGGAGTAGGGTTAGGAATAGTGAGTTAAAAAAAACCCTGTCACGAAAATTTGACTCATTTCGTCATGAGAGCATGAATACAAACAAACAAACAAACAAAAAGTGAGACTGGGTTGGAAGGGGCCCTAACTGAGTTCCTTCTGCTGATTTCTACCAAACTTGGAATGTGAAGGAAGGTTCAACTTGAAATTTCCCTGAAATAATTAATGTTTCAAAGGCCAACGTCAAGAAATTTGGTCAGGAAAAAAAGGGAAGGAAAAAAAGGCGCTCTTCTTTTCTACCATATTAAAAGGCCTTTATTTTCATGATTAAAAAATATTAAAAATATATGAGTACAACCCAAACATTGTGGCACAAACAGCCTTCTTTAAGGTGTACTCCTCAAACACACAGTTCCCCTTTTTGTGTGAAGTAACATAATTACAAACACCTGAGTGGCAAGGAGGTCACAACTGCACAAAAATGTAAATCCACTAGGCTGGCAATCATAGGTCAAAGACAAGATAAAAGCACAATTTTAATGTTTACAATAAAGAACTAAAATCAATTTCTTCATTTGGTCCTGGCTACACAGTGGCCTGCAAATTATAGATGCAAAAAGTCTGTATACCAACAACCCCAATTTATCACCACCCCAAATATTCTTATTTATACTTTCGAAATCTGCAACTCATCTTACTATTATGAAAATTATGAAGGTGTATCGTCATAAGAAGATCCAAATTAGCTTTTCTAATGGCATTCTTATGCTCAAAGACTCTTATCCTGTACTTTTTTTTTTTTTTTGGCCTTTATAAAAGCGGTCACATGTGCAATGAAAATGGTATATAACAAACATTATATTTCATGTGGCCAAGTGGTTAATGCGCTTGGTTTCAGTGCAGAAGGTTCCGGGTTCAAATCCCACCCCTGCCACATTTCTCCATGTAATGTGGAGTTGCGTCAGGAAGGGCATCTGGCGTAAAACCTCAACATGCAGATCCACCTTGGATTTACTGTGGCGACCCCGAGTGCAAACAAGGGAGCAGCCGAAGGGACTTACTATATTGCATTTAATGAATGTTTCCTTATGCTACACCTTCGTAAGTTCTTTTGGCTACTTCCCTTTTGCTTGGGCTCACCACTGCAGATACAACCTGGATCTGCATGTTGATTGGCCAGACTTTTTAAGCTGGATGCCTTTCTTGACGGAACTACACATTACACAGAGAATGGGCATGGGTGGGCTTGAACCGAGAACCTTCTGATTTCAAAGCAAGCACACGCACCACTAGTTTTAGAATGACTAAAACCTTTGACTAACAATTAATGACTAAATTCAAGAATGATTGCAAAACCACATTTGCAGAGACCCTGTAACTGTTGCTGAAGTAGCTTTTTCATCAGTAGGAAGAATTCTGTTAAAATATGCATATAAAGTGTAGGGGCCCTCTTAAAACTAATTTTGGGAGGTAGGCGAAATGTCTCTCTAAGAATAAATTCATGTTTCATTCCTTTGGGAATCAAAACCCAGATTAACCATTTATGACTGCTTGCACAAAGGGCAAATGAATGAATGTGCTTAACACTGATTTATAAAGTCTATTTTAACAAAGTCTTGAATGTCACTGCAACTTCATAGCGATTTCCATGTTCATCGTTTCATGTAAAAACAGTTTTGAACAAAAAATGGTGTCAACACTGTTAATTTAATATCTACACTTGCGTTTGGTGTTCTCCTGTGACAGCGCCCATAAATCAACTGCTTTGCTTCTAACAACACCTGGGGAACACAACAATTTGATATTTCAATATGCTTGCTTTACATATCATTTCACAGTTCGCTGTCTTGTTATCTCCCCAAAATAGATAATTTAAAAAAAGTTTATTTTTGAAAAATGGTATAAAACTCCTTTTCACAAAAGATAAATGACTGAATATGAATATGGACCAACAGACCTTTCTGTTGACTAAGCAGCCATTGGAGGAAGTATTTGATACTCTACTCTGGATAATTTCAGTAATTTGTAAAGACAGATGCAACAATTTAATGAGGATGAACATTCACATTGAGTATATGTCCCTCCATGCTTTTCTTGACTGAGAGTGCAAGAAAGTGAATAGATGGTGTTATACTTGACAAGAAATAAAACAACAGACTGATATATGGAAAGGACAGGTATATTTTCCTGTCTTCACGGAACCATTTTCATAATGCTGACAAACAGATTTAATAGATTTTTTTTTCCTCTGTTAATTGACTGACATACAACAACAGTGTGTGCTAATTAGATAACTAATTATGAGTAATATGCCCCCTACTATGCTGTTATAGGAGTATTTTAATTAAAATTCCAGGCAAAACAAGAAATTAAAACTGTGTTGTATGATCAATGTCATCTCTAATAGTTTCCCGAACCACTCAGGAGCAATTACTGTATTGGGTACTGTGTGGATTCAGCTTTTTGTTTTTGTTGCCCCCCATCTCCACCCTTCTGTAAGAAGATGGCTCTGGATTTTAAATGGTCACACTATTGTGAAGCTAAAAAAAACATGTTCTATTATCTTAATCTTTTTGTCACACTGCAACCATACGAGAAGGTTGAGCAAAACACATTAGTAAGAAAATTCATTCAGAATTGGATAATCCTTTCCTATCCAAACTGTGGGCTCTAGGAAGTGTTATCTATTGGCAGAGATGACAGGAAAAGAATAACTAGACATGGCAAGATAATGTAAAATCCAAGGCATGATAAGTTTAATGTCATGCTTTCAGCTATAGGTAAGTTGATCTAAATTTATATCATTTTCAAATTAAACAGTCTTTTTCAGCCAAGCCAGGGGATAGATACATGAACATTTCATATACCAACACACACACACACACACACACATATATATATATATATATATATATATATATAGTGTTGTGTATAGACACACACACACTCAACCAGTTTCAACCACTTTCTCCAATTAGGGGTGACAGGGGGCTGGAGCCTACTGCAGTAGTCATAGGGCATGAGGCGGGTTACACCCTGGACAGGACACTAGTTTGTCACAGGGCCACACATAGACAAACAAACACATTCACACCCGTACACACACCTATGGACAAATTAAAGTTTCCAATCTGCCTAACCTGCATTCTTTGGATGTGGGAGCAAGTTGGAGCACCCATAGAGAACCCACGCAAGCTTGGGGAGAACATGCAAACTCCTCACGGAAAGGCAACAAATGGGAATCGATCCCATGACCTTCTTGCTGTGAGGCAACAGTGCTAACCACTAAGCCACTATGCTGCTCAAACACTTTCCCATTCAGTTCAAATCTATGTGCATGTTGTGTTTGTCATTTCTTTCAGGCAACATGGAAAATGTACCTGAAGATATGCAGCAAATATTTTTCTGAACAAAACTGTAATTGGAATTATGTTTTTTAAGCATATTATAAGTCCCATTGTTCACAATGGATGCACATAGCTCATGCTAATGCTAGCCTGTTTGCATAACTATATGTGACGGCCAAGTGATCAGGGCACTGCGGAAGGTTCCCGGTTCAAACCCCACCCCTGCCACATTTCTCTATGTAATGTGGAGTTGCGTCAGGAAGGGCATCTGGCATAAAACCTGTGCCAATTCAACATGCAGATCCACCTCAGATTTGCTGTGGCGACCCAGAGTATAAACAAGAGAGCAGCCAAAGGGACTTACTAGTGACTTTTCATGTTAACGTTAGTCTGTTAAAATTGCGTTATGTGATGCTCCCAAGTTTTTGAGACACAGTTATATCCATTGTGAGTCATTGGTTTATAGTGCTCCCCTCGGTCATGTCATCGGCCATTGCAAGTATGCAGTTTTAAAACATATTATAACTGCCATTTTTCAAAGTGGAGACACTCAACTCATGCTAATGTTAGGTGTGAACTTGATATTTTTGTTTAATTTTACAGATATTCCCCCCTTTCTTCAGGGGGCATATGTAATTGAACAAACTAAATATAATGATTACTGTTCATATAAATCAGCACCAATCAGAGTATCACCTGTCACCTTGACACTTGCATGAATTTGATCCCCGCACTGCTGCACAATTTGTTGTGCCAATGCATCCACTTTTGTCCTACTAGACACCACGCTTTGTCCTGCTTGACGCCGCATTAAACACACAACAAATTTAAACACTGAGTACACTTCGGCCTTTGCTGAGTTTCAGCCTCTAACTTTAACTGAATTGCTCAAAGTGGTTCAGCAATTAAGACCTTCCAATTGTCCTTTTGATTCTGTTCCTGCACGATTTTTAAAAAGTATTATTTCTGTCCTTGGGCCATACATTTTAAATGTTATGAATGTTTCTCTTTTATCTGGTTGTGTTCCAGGAGTTTTAAAACATGCTGTAATTCAGCCTCTCCTCAAAAAGCCCACCTTGGATCCTGATATTCGTGCCAATTATAGGCCCATTTCAAAGTTGCCATTCTTAGCTAAAATCCTTGAGAAAATTGTCTATGATCAGTTTCAGTCTCATTTGGATACTAATGGCATTTTTGAAAAATTCCAGTCTGGCTTCAAATCACTTTGTAGTACTGAAACAGCACTGTTGAAAGTTTTTAATGATCTCCTTTTAATTGTTGACTCTGGTTGCTCTGGGATTTTAGTTTTGCTGGATTTGACAGCAGCCTTTGACACAGTTGATCACTGTATTTTAGTGTCCCGTCTGGAGCAGGTTTTGAAAGACACAGCATTGGAGTGGTTTAGATCTTATTTTAGAGACCGTAGTTTCTCTGTGCACCTTGGGCCACACCAGTCCAGCTCAGCACCCTTAAATTATGGTGTTCCACAAGGCTCTGTTTTGGGTCCTGCTCTTTTTTCACTGTATATGCTGCCACTTGGCACCATATTCAGAAAATACAACATGGCCTTTCATTTTTATGCTGATGACCTGCAAATCTATCTGCCACTTAAGCTCCCATCAAATTCTCTTACTATTTTGGTAAATTGTCTGCATGAAATGAAAACTTGGTTGGCTCAAAACTTTCTAATTCTCAATGAGAATAAAACTGAAATAGTTGGTTTTGGCCCTGCATGGTCATCTGGTTCATATGATGTGCTTGGTCCTTTGTCTTCCTGTGTGCATGATTCTGTCAGAAATTTGGGGGTCATTTTTGACAGCTCCTTCAAAATGGACAAGCAAATTAATTTTGCGGTAAAGGGCAGTTTCTACCAACTCAGAATCTTGAGAAAAGTGAAGGCTTACCTCCCAGCGTGTGATTTTTAGCGAGTTATTCATTTGTTTATAACATCTCGTCTAGATTATTGTAACTCACGCTACTGTGGACTGGACCAGTCGTCTCTAAAGCATCTTCAGCAGGTTCAGAATGCTGCTGCATGACTGCTCACAGGGATGAGGAAGCGAGAGCACATCACCCCTGTGTTAGCCTCGCTCCATTGGCTCCCAGTCACATTTAGGATTGATTTTAAGGTCCTGCTGCTTGTGTTCAAGTGTTTAAATGGTTTGGCTCCCGAATACCTCTCTAAGCTTTTAACTCCTTATGTTCCGGTCAGATCAGTGAGGTCAGAAAGCCAGCTTTTATTAAATGTGCACAGATCTTGATTAAAAACTCGAGATGATCGGGCTTTTTTGGTGGCTGCGCCTAAACTTTGGAACAGTTTGCCTTTGCACATCAGAGCTGCTCCATCTCTAGAGTCTTTTAAATCTGTTCTTAGGACTCATTTTTATGCTTTGGATTTTAATACAATTTAAGCTGTGTGTGTCTGGTTTTATGTGTTTTCGTATATTTTGGAATTTTAATGCTCTGTTTTTGTGGTATGGTTTTTGATATTGTTTTTACTGTGAAGCACTTTGGGCAGCTGCTGTTGTTGTAAATGTGCTATATAAATAAAATTGACATTGACATTGACATAATAATTTCGTAGCCAATGACAAACGTGGCCGATGAAGCGATTATCTTATCGCTTCCAGAAACAGAGAAATTATCTACAGCTACAGGTTGTCTCGTATGCGCCATGTGGTGGAGAATGCATTTGGAATCTTGTCTCAGAGCTAATTATTTATAATATATATATATTATATATTTATGTTATATTTAGATTTAACAGGGAACCTTCCACACTGCATATGTCATGATTTGCCCCTGCTCCGTCCGTGATAATTATGATTTTCTGTCAGTTTGTCTTTATTGAGTTCTTTTGTCTGCTTTTTTGATCATCTGTTTCTTTTGCTTCATCACTGCTGCTTGTTTTATGTTCATCACACTTCAACCACATGTTGAGTTCCATTCTTGTTTAGTTTAGTTTTGATCCAGTGTTTTTAATTGTTTCATGATTGCGTATGTCACTAGTTTGATTTGTCAGGTTTACCACATTAGTCTTCGGTTGTATTATTGATGTCAGTTCTGTTCTAGTTTCGGCCTTTGATTTTCTTGTTGCCTGATTTTCTATTTATGGTCAAGTATTAATCTTTTCTTGTCAAGAGTCCATGCATCCTTTGTCCATTAGTTCTTCTCGTTCTTGTTACTTTACTATTGTTAGTTTATGGTTATTAGTCATCTCCATGCTGTCTCTGCACTCCCTTGTCTACACTCAAGGGTGCAATTTAGAACTAGAAATTGGGGGGGGGGGGGGGGGGGTACAAAGTGTGAGGCCCACAGGGCCGAAGGCCATGGGCCGGGGGTCTGGGGGCCGCTTTAGTCCCCCAGAAGCCAACGGTTTCTAGATAAGCTCAGATGCATTCTGAGCATCCAGAACAGTAATTTTAATGTTTTGAGAAGACCATAAAGTGGACACCATTTGACTTATGCAACTTGAAACTGTGATATGAGTACTTTATTCTGAGAATAGCCAGCATTGATTTTATTAACATCAGCATTGATTTTATTAACATCCTGGTGTAAATAAGGTATCACCACATGTGTAGAACTCAAAAAGAATGATAGGTTGTGTTTTCATTAAAAAAAACAACTGCAACGTGGTAAAATGTATTCATAAATATGAAAGAACAGGCTCTTAATAATTATTAACTATTGCATACTGTATTTTTTTCTCAAGATTTGTTTTTGCATAAGTTTGAAGATCATAAGTTTAGGATAAATTACTTATAATGGATTTAATTTTCGAAGTGGCACTAATGACAACACTTATACTGAACATAATTTTACTTGCATAGACTAATTTTGGAGATCAAGCAATAATTGCAGATGGGCTTTCTGAGGTCCCAGATAGCTTTTCTGATTTCCTTTTCTAACTTTCAGAATTTAGTAAATTAGCATACGGCCCATTGATACTTATGTGTAGACACTAGTCCCTAGAGGCAACTATTTTTGGTTTAAAATCTGGGCAAATGCAGTCCCAGAAAATTCCGAATGTGACAAACAAGAAACAGGTGTTGTAAACAAGTCAATGCTGCTAAAAATACAAACTTGCAGAAACAAAGATACTATTCTGACATGGCTTGCACCTAAGACTGGCATAGCATGTTTCAAGTACACACATATATGTCAGAAGGTGGGGGGGGCATACCATATTCTGTCACCCCTGGTTGAAAAGGTGGGGGGACATGTCCCCCCTATCCCCCACCAAATTGCGCCCACGTCTACACTCCTCATCTCTCTTTTCATGTATTCATGCATAGTTTCATTTGTATCACTGTCTCCCTCTGATCCCTGCTCTCGCTTGTCCTGCACCTGCACTTCCTCATCTCTGTTGGCCACACCCCGTTTTGTCTGTTATCTCCTCACCCACTTGTCACTGCACTTTCTTGCCTCACAGTATCTCATCTTTGTTTGTTGACACCCTCCTCCCCCCAGCTCACCACACCTGTTTCACATCACTGATAATTATCTTCTGTGTATTTAAACCCTTTGAGTTGTGTGTTCTGTGCTTGTTCGTTGATGTTCTATCTCTGTTCCAGCTCATGTACCTTAGTTCCTGGCCAGAGTTCTTTGTTGCCGACCGTGCCTGTTTTTTCTTGACCTTGCTTTTGTCTCAGCCCTTGTAACTCTGTTTGCCGTGCTTAGACCTCAGCTTTTATTTTTGACAATGCTCTTGCTTTACACCTACCTGTACCTTTGCCTCACTGACTGCCTTTTTGTGTACCAGACCAACTGCCTGAATTTTTGATAAAGCCTTTTATATCCTGCCACCTGCTTCTGAGTCTGCATTGTGCCTCCTACCACCTGCTGTGCCCAGCTCCCCTGAGAATCCTGACAGCACATAACCTGCTTGGCCACCACCCCTGATTCTCCAATACCTCCTACTCCATTTAGCAATTATTATATAAAAAATATATATATATATTCACCAATGTGTGTGGAGATTGGTGTAGTCTGGTGGAAAAGGAAAAAAAAATACATACACTTATTGAACAGTTCACCAAAATTTGCTTCCTATGAAATTTTAGTAATTAAATTTGCTTGGGTATTCTTTTCATGAAGATAATGACACACATGACCTGGACAATCCTAGACCCCTTCCAAAATTATGTTTTTCAAATGCCCCCCCAAAATTCATGAATTTGGGGAAATTCATGAATTTTTAATTTGTAATATACTGTATGAGAAAATATATGTTTTCGGCAGTGGTGGGCACGAGGGTTCAAGCATGTCTGACGTAAAAACGTATGAATGAAATCCATATAGTTTTTGAAAAAAATAAAAAGGACCTATACTTTATTGACAGCCCTCGTGTGTGTGTGTATATTATATATATGTGCTTTGAACATTTATCCATAACAGTAAAAATTGTAGTCCAGAAAGAAATGCTCCTGATCTGAAACTGAAATTCAGAGGAGGAAACTGACATCTCAGAGGAACCAAATTTTGGTGAACTGTATAAAATGCATGATTGATCTAATCAGTTAGAACCATTTAACTAAATGTCAGTCTGTGACTACAGAATAAGATTTGTAAATGTCTAAAAGAATATCTAAATATGTATTCAGTATCTGTATGTAAGCACACTTGTAACTGTGCAACTGAGATTTGCAAATGTATTAATTTTTATTCATGTGCACACAAATTTGAACAAGAGCAATCAGATATTTCTGATGTCCACCATTCTGGATCTGGATCACTTCCAAAATTCATTGGAGTCTTCCATGCCCTAATATCGATCTGTGGCGCAAATTTGGTGAGAATCCAAGAAGTAGGTTTTTTTGGTTTGTTTGTTTGTTTTTTATGTAATCCTTCAAAGCCTATATAAAGAGAAATCTTTAGCCAGAACTCAGATCCAGATCACCTCCACAATGCAATCGAGTCTTCCATGCCCTAATATCTATCTGTGGTGAAAATTGTGACAACATCCGTGCAATAGTTTTAACGTAATCCTTCAACACCGCATCACGCATAAGGTGAAACCTTGATCCAGAATCCTGATCAGGATCCAGATCACCTCCAAAAATTCAGTGTAGTCTTCCATGCCCTTATATGTCTCTGTGGTGCAAATCTGGTGACAATCAGTGAAGTGGTTTATTTTTGTTAATTTGTTTTTTGTTTTTTTATG